>NC_135954.1:42204439-42504439 GCF_053455715.1 Rhinoraja longicauda
CAGCTACATCTAACCAGCAAAAGAAAATAATTTAGGCCTTCTGTTGCAGACAGGTACTGATTTTCTCCATTGTAAACCACATGATTTGCCTGCTTTTCTATTTAAGGAATGATGTTATGTCACGCATAACAACAGTGGTACTACATCAAGGATTCGCTCTCAAACAAGGATCTACAGCAATTCCAGTGCTTGTGTTGGCTTTGGGGCTCTGTTAACACCGGAACTACTTCTGCAAATAATGTGAAATGAGTTCGCCATATACTCTCCAGCATAGGGAATTGCACTCAATAGCGAAGTAGAATCAGAGTGGCAGTAGAAGCGCTATCTGCAAATAAACTTTACAACATTAGAGCGTAAACAGGAGATCGGATGAGTCGTGTGTGCATAGTTGTTCTGGAGGAGGTGGAAGATGATTCTCCCATTGTTGCTTCTAAAAAGCTTCAGGAAAAGTACGAGGATGTGCCACTATCCCTGTCAAAGTCATTTTTACTTCAAGAGGAAAGGGTGAGAACATTTTGGCTTGTCTAAATCTATCTGTATCATTCCTGCAAAAAATATCAATACAATCTGTCCCTGTATTCTGATATTTTGATAGAAAAAGCAAACTTGTTAAGGAAGGTTTTCAAAAACTCATTCATTAATCATTAACATCTTCAGAAATTTCGTTTGAAGATAATAGGCTGGATAAATTATGTGTTTATATTTCTAATTAATTGTTTGTCACCAATATCTAAGTTCATATGCGAAAATCTGCATTGTGTATTACATCTCATTGCCATTTGGGTGTTCAACAATCAAGTATGTAGTCTATTTTAATTTAATCACTCAGATGTCCAACCACATGGCGAGTTATTTCGCATGTGTCTAATTGTGACAAATGTCTTTCAATATTGCAGCCACCACTGGTTCAAGCTATTTTCAATGGAGACCCAGATGAGGTCCGCAGCCTAATTTTCAAAAAAGAGGATGTAAATGTGCAGGTAAGAGATGGTTTTCTCGAAGTAATATTAGTGATTTTTTTTAGTTTGTACATCAATTACACCCAGAATTTATTTTGTGTCCATCAGCAAAATTATGACAATCTACAGCTGATTAACTAAAACAGTCCACTGATTCCAACGGAGATAATGTTTCTCAGCACTTACAGTATTTTATATCTGAAATTGCCACTTTTCACTTCCTGTTTACTTTTTTCATTACATTCATTTGGACTCATCTGGAAAGTTGACAGTGAATATTGTTGATTTCTTTAAGCAGTTTGTGATCTTGATCGAATGTAGCCAGACAACTTATCTTTCTCCCTCAGTTCCCCCTTACCAGATAAGAAAACTTCCATACTAAGTCACATGAAATTGCTCTCAAGAACCTTGCTGTTGCTTGATAAAGAATTATTGCGTTTCCTAAGAATTGGAATATGATATAGTAGGCCACATAACAAAAAAATACGGACGCATGGCTCAAGTAATCTCCATGGTGCCGTAGGGATTCTATGATTTTGATCATGGAAAGCAGTGACATTAAGTGATTTTTTTTTTGTTTTGTATCTTGTGTATATATTTTTGGAAAAATGCATGTAGAAATTCTATATTTTAAAAAAATGTGCAGAAAAAGTGATGAAACTAATCTCCAATTAATTCCAGAGGCCCTGATCCTTCATCCCAGAGTTTTAAAAGAGGTGGCTGTAGAGATGGTGAATCTTTGGTTATCATCTTGCAAAATGTTTTAGATTCTGGAATGGAGTGTGGCAAACTTGATCCCACTATTTGAGAAAAGGAGAGGAAAACAGGGAAATGCAACCTGAAAATAGAAAATGCGGGAAACATTAAGCAGATCAGGCAGACTTTAATATTTTAGGTTGAAGATTTTTTATCAGAACTACTGTCCTGCATATCATATATCATATATATCATATCATATCATCATATATATACAGCCGGAAACAGGCCTTTTCGGCCCACCAAGTCCGTGCCGCCCAGTGATCCCCGCACATTAACACTATCCTACACCCACTAGGGACAATTTTTACAGCCAATTAACCTACATACCTGTACGTCTTTGGAGTGTGGGAGGAAACCGAAGATCTCGGAGAAAACCCACGCAGGTCACGGGGAGAACGTACAAACTCCTTACAGTGCAGCACCCGTAGTCAGGATCGAACCTGAGTAGGGAAAATGCCGGAATGCACAATGAAGCATCTAATTGCAATTTACAAGGGCTGAGCAAAGTCAGCATATCTTTCTGAAAGGGAAGTCATGTTTGGTGGTGTGACCAGTGTATTGGATAAGGGGAAAGTAGTAGGTGTGGTGTATTTTGACTTTCAGCTGGCTATTGATAAGGTTTCTCTCAAGAGGTTTGTCAACAAGGTTTGAGCACATTGCAGATGATATCCTGACGTGGACTGAGAATTAGTTATTAGACAGAAAGCAAAGGATAGAAAGAAATTGACTTTCTCATGTTGTCACACTGTGGGATAATATGGGGTTGGGACCCAGCTATTTATAATCTACATTAAGGATTAAGAGGAGGGACCAAATGTCATATTTCCTAGATAATTAAAAACTAGGTGGGATAGTGCAGGAGGAAAAGATTAGAATCTTCAAGGGGGCATGGACACGCTGGATAGAGTGGGCAGAAAGATACCTGAGGCAATATAATGTGGAAAATGTGAAATGATCCTCCTCGGTGTCCTTTGCGATTGGATACAGTTGATGTCAACATGAAGGTACAAGAAATTTGGAAAACAAAATGAAATTTGTGCACAAGAATGAAAATATTGACAATGGAGTATTGTGTATAGTTTTGATTTCCTTATCTTTTAAAAAAAAAGCACTCACCTTGCCTTGGAGAAAGTATAGTAAAGATTTCTAAGGATGTCAGGTTTTCTGCACGAGAAGTGTGTGTGCGTGTGTGTGTGCGTCCCTTCGTAAATCCATGCTGACTCGGAACGATCCTGTTACTACTATCCAAATGCTCCGCAATTTCGCCTTTTATAATTGACTCCAGCATCTTCCACACCACTGATGTCAGACTAACTGGTCTATAATTTCCCGTTTTCTCTCTCCCTCCTTTCTTAAAAAGTGGGACAACATTAGCTACCCGCCAATCCACAGGAACTGATCCTGAATCTATAGAACATTGGAAAATGATCACCAATGCGTCCATAATTTCTAGCGCCACCTCCTTAAGTACTCTGGGATGCAGACCATCAGGCCCTGGGGATTTATCAGCCTTCAGTCCCATCAGTCTACCCAACACCATTTCCTGCCTAATGTGGATTTCCTTCAGTTCCTCCGTCACCCTAGGATCTCTGACCACTAGAACATCTGGGAGATTGCTTGTATCTTCCTTAGTGAAGACAGATCCAAAGTACCGGTTCAACTCGTCTGCCATTTCCCTTGTTCCCCATAATAAATTCCCCCGCTTCTGTCTTCAAAGGACCCACATTTGCCTTGACTATTTTTTTCCTCTTTACATACCTAAAAAAGCTTTTACTATCCTCCTTTATATTATTGGCTAGTTTACCCTCGTACCTCATCTTTTCTCCCTGTATTGCCTTCTAAGTCATCTTCTGTTGCTCTTTAAAAGAGTCCCAATCCTCTGGCTTCCCACTTTTCTTTGCTTTGTTGTACTTCTTCTCTTTTAATTTTATGCTGTCCTTGACTTCCCTTGTCAGCCACGGGTGCCTCTTACTCCCCTTGGAATCTTTCCTCCTCTTTGGGAGAAATTGATCCTGTAACTTCTGCATTATTCCTAGGAATACCTGCCATTGCTGTTCCACCGTCTTCCCTGCTAGGGCCTCCTTCCAGTCAATTCTGGCCAGCTCCTGCCTCATGCTTCTGTAATCCCCTTTGCTATACTGTAATACTGACACTTCCGATTTTCCCTTCTCCCTCTCAATTTGTAGAGTAAAACTTATCATATTGTGATCACTGCATCCTAATGGCTCTCTTACCGCGAGTCCTCTTATCAGATCAGGTTCATTACACAACACTAAATCCAGAATTGCCTTCTCCCTAGTAGGCGCCAGTCCAAGCTGTTCTAAGAATCCATCTCGGAGACACTCCACAAACTCTCTTTCCTAGGGTCCATTACCAACCTGATTTTCCCAGTCTACCGGCATGTTGAAATCTCCCATAACCACCGTAGCATTACATTTGCGACATGCCAATTTTAGCTCCTGATTCAACTTGCACCCTATGTCGAGGCTACTGTTTGGGGGCCTGTAGATAACTCCGATTAGGGTCTTTTTACCCTTACAATTCCTCATTTTTATCCATACTGATTCTACGTCACCCCTTGCAAGGGAGTGAATATCATTCCTCACCAACAGAGCGACGACCCCACCCCCTCTGCCCACCTGTCTGTCTTTTCTATATGTTGTGTACCCCTGAATATTCAGTTCCCAGCCCTGGTCCTCTTGTAGTCATGTCTCAGTGATTCCCACAACATCATACTTGCCAATGTCTAACTGAGCCTCAAGCTCATCCATTTTATTTCTTATAGTTCGCGCATTTAAATACAATACTTTAATTTCGGTATTCACCTCCCCTCTCACGCCGGTCACAATTGGCCCTGACCTTACTCTCTTATCCCTTCTAGAACTTCCCTCCCCATTCATTCGAGAGTCCTTTGCAATTTCTCCTGTATTCGCTTCCCCTTTAACTCCATCTCCATATTCCCAGTTTGTCAACCCCTCCCCCCCACTACTTAGTTTAAAGCCACACTTGTAGCACTAGCAAACCTACCTGCCAGAATGTTGGTCCCGCTGCTGTTAAGGTGTAACCCGTCCCTTTTGTACAGGTCACCCCTACCCCAGAAGAGATCCCAGTGGTCTAGAAATCTAAATCCCTGCTCCCTGCACCAGCCACACATTCATATTCCCGATCTCTCTATTCCTGCCCTCACCAGCACGAGGTACAGGTAGCAGTCCAGAGACAACCACCTTCGACGTCCTACTTCTCAGTCTTCTTCCTAACTCTCTAAACTTACGTCGCAGTATCTCCTTCCTCTTCCTCCCGACGTCGTTCGTGCCCATGTGCACAACTACTTCATGTTGATCGCCTTCCCTCGCTAGGATGTTCTGAAGCCGCTCTGTGATGTCTTGAACCCTGGCACCAGGGAGGCAACAGACCATCCTCGAGTCCCGCCTGCCGCCACAGAATCTACTGTCCGTACCTTGGACAATGGAGTCACCCACCTCTATGGCTCTTCCTGACTTCGGTCTCCCCTGTCGAGTTTCCTTGACTGGGTTAGATCTGCCAACACGTCCGCCGCTCGGACTGGAAGCGTCTTCTGCCCCGACAGTTCCCAAGAGGGTGTACCTGTTTGCAATAGGCACAGCCACCGGGGTCTCCTGTAGTCCACGTTCGCTCCCCCCTGAAACGGTCTCCCACCTTCGCTTGACCTCGACCCTTGGCGTGACAGCCTCGCAGTAGGTCCTGTCCAGGAAACTCTCGTATTCCCGGATTGCCCTGAGGTCTTCCAGCTGCCTTTCCAACTCCGCCACACGTCCATTCAGGAGCCTCACCTGGACACAGTTCTTGCAGGTGTAGCTCCCAGAAGCTCCAGCGGTGCCCCTATCTTCCCACATCCTGCAGGAAACACACTGCACCAACTTGTCCGCCATTACTTTAGTGAAGTCAAAAACAATTCAGGCGCAAAAACAAGTGTAACCTCCTCACCTTAGCCTCTTCGCCGAAGACTCGCAGCCAAAGACTCGCACTTTACTCACAGGGCGCTTTACTCAACAGGGCGCTGCACCCCTTGTGCAAGTCTTGCTTATATCAGTCACAAAATTACTTAAATGGCCAATTTACCAAACCTCTACTTTAATTGATCAACCAATCCAGGTACTCACTTCTATCCTGCCTTTTTAATTTTTTTTATCAAAAAATACTTTATTCAAGTAATAAATATCATTTACAAAACATCTTTTTAAACAAGCCCATCCGACATTTCCGGAGGTTACACATTCAATACAGGCATTTACTTCCAAATTTACATACATTTTCTTACATTTACAGACATTAACCCAGTATTCCTTATTTGGAGGGGCGTCTCTCTCCACCACACCCTGCCCCCCATGTCCAGCAGCGGTAGGACCCTAGACTGTGGTCCTCCCCCACAGGGCCTTGGCGTTGGCTTCACCAAGCTTCAGTGCGTCCCTCAGCACGTACTCCTGCAGTCTGCAGCGGGCCATTCGGCAACATTCCTTGATGGACATCTCACTCTGCCGGGAGGCCAACAAAGCTCGGGCAGACCAAAGAGCGTCTTTCACCGAGTTGATGACCTTCCAGCAGCACTCGATGTCAGTCTCCGAATGTGTCCCTGGGCTCAGTCCGTAGATCACAGAGTCCTCTGTGACGGAGCTGCTCGGAATGAATCGTGACAGGGACCCCTGCAGACTTCTCCAGACTCTCTTTGCAAATCCACACTCTGTGAAGATGTGGGCCACCGTCTCCTCTCCGTAGCAGCCGTCCCGAAGGCAGCATGCGCCGGTAATAAGGTTCCGGCGGTGCAGGAAGGATCTGACTGAGAGGGCTCCCCTCACCGCCAGCCAAGCCAGGTCTTGGTGCTTGTTGGTGAGTTCTGGCGATGAGGCATTTTGCCAGACAAGCTGGGCAGTCTGCTCTGGGAACCACGCCACAGGATCCATGGAGTCATTCCCCTGCAGTGCCTGCAGGACGTTCCGTGCTGACCACTGCCCGATGGACTTGTGGTCAAAGGTGTTGGTCCGGAAGAACCTTTCCACGAACGACAGATGGTTCGGCAATGTCCAGCTGACTGGCACATTGCGTGGCATCTGCGCCAGGCCCATCCTTCGCAACACCGGGGACAGGTAGAACCTCAGCAGGTAGTGGCACTTGGTGCCCACGTGCCTTGGCTCTATGCTCCGCCTGATGCAGCCACACACGAAAGTGGCCATCAGAATGAGGGCGACGTTGGGCACGCTTTTACCCCCGTTGTCTGGCGAGCTTGGAGTTATGCACTTTTCTGACTGACTACCAACGGCCTCTTGGCGCTCTTTTTAAACTGCCTTTTCACACAGCAATTACCACTTACTTTGCTCCCAGCCAATGGTCGTCCTTGCTCTGTTCCCGACCTTTTCTGACTTTGTAAATGGTGGAGCAGGTGGGAAGGACCAGATGGCCAATTCCTGCTATTTTCATGTGTTCATGTGACTTCCAGTGAAGTACAATAAGACTCCTGTATGTTTGGAACTGTTATCTTTTAATTGGGACACAAGGTCATTAGAGGTAGACAAAAGAGAGATGCAAATTGCTGCAGATGTCGGAATCTGGAGCAAAAAAAAACAGCTAGAAGAACTCAGCAGGTCAAGCAGCAGCTGTGAAGCCAAAGGGATAATCGACATTTTGGGTCGAGACCCTGCATCAGGATTGAGAGTGCAGAGAGAGGGTTGGCAGTTTATAGAAGCAAGAGCAGGATGATTGAGAGGCTGTAAGGCAATAGCTGGAAATGTAAGCGAAGAAGAAGATAAATAAACAGGTGGGAGAGAGGAAGAGGAATATAGAACCAGGGGCTCATGGGTAGTAGGTAGACCCAGATAATGTTCTATAGATTCAGGATCAGTTCCTGTGGATTGGAGGGTAGCTAATGTTATCCCACTTTTTAAGAAAGGAGGGAAAGAGAAAATGGGGAAATTATAGACCAGTTAGCCTGACATCAGTGGTGAGGAAGATGCTGGAGTCAATTATTAAAGAGGAAATTGTGGAATATTTGGATAGCGGTAACAGGATCGTTCTGGATTTACGAAGGGTAAATCATGCTTGACTAATCTTCTGGGATTTTTTAAGGATGTAACTAGGAAAATGGACAAGGGAGAGCCAGTGGATGTAGTGTAACTGGACTTTCTAAAGCCTTTGATAAGGTCCCACATAGGAGATTAGTGGGCAAGATTAGAGCACATGGTATTGGGGGTAGGGTGCTGACATGGATAGAAAATTGGTTGGCAGACAGGAAACAAAGAGTGGGGATAAACGGGTCCCTTTCAGAATGGCAGGCATTGACGAGTGGGGTACCGCAAGGCTCGGTGCTGGGACCGCAACTATTTACAATATACATGAAGGGATTAAAAGTAACATTAGCAAATTTGTGGATGACACAAAGCTGGGTGGCAGTGTGAACTGTGAGGAGGATGCTATGGGGATGCAGGGTGACATAGACATAGAAAAATAGGTGCAGGAGGAGGCCATTCGACCCTTCGAGCCAGCACCACCATTCATTGTGATCATGGCTGATCGTCCCCAATCAATAACCCGTGCCTGCCTTCTCCCCATATCCCTTGATTCCACTAGCCCCTAGAGCTCTATCTAACTCTCTCTTAAATCCATCCAGTGATTTGGCTTCCAATGTCCCCTGTGGCAGAGAATTCCACAAATTCACAACTCTCTGGGTGAAAAAGTTTTTTCTCACCTCAGTTTTAAATGGCCTTCCCTTTATTCCAAGACTGTAGCCCCTGGTTTTGGACTCACCCAACATTGGGAACATTTTTCCTGCATCTAGCTTGTCCAGTCCTTTTATAATTTTATATTTTTCTATAAGATCCCCTCTCATCCTTCTAAACTTGGACAGGTTGTGTGAGTGGGCAGATGCATGGCAGATGCAGTTTAATGTGGATAAATGTGAGGTTATCCACTTTGGTGGAAAGACCAGGAAGGCAGATTATTATCTGAATGGTGTCAAGTTAGGAAATGGGGAAGTACAAAGAGATCTGGGTGTCCTTGTTCATCAGTTACTTAAAGTTAGCATGCAGGTACAGCAGGCAGCGAAAAAAGCTAATGGCATGTTGGCCTTTATGACAAGAGAAGTTGAGTTTAGGAGCAAAGAGGTCCTTCTGCAGTTGTACAGGGCCTTAGTGAGACCGCACCTGGAGTACTGTGTGCAGTTTTGGTCTCCAAATTTAAGGAAGGATATTCTTGCTATTGAGGGCGTGCAGCGTAGGTTCACTAGGTTAATTCCTGGAATGGCGGGACTGTCGTATGTTGAAAGACTGCAGTGACTAGGCTTGTATACGCTGGAATTTAGGATGAGAGGGGATCTTATTGAAACATATAATATTATTAAGGGATTGGACACATTAGAGGCAGGAAACATGTTCCCAATGTTCGGGGACTTCATAACCAGGGTCCTCAGTTTAAGAATAAGGGGTAGGCCATTTAGAACGGAGATGAGGAAAAACCTTTTCAGTCAGAGAGTTGTAAATCTGTGGAATTCTCTGCCTCAGAAGGCAGTGGAGGCCAAATCTCTGGATGCCTTCAAGAGAGAGCTAGATAGGGCTCTTAAAGATAGCGGAATCAGGGGATACGGGGAGAAGGTAGGAACGGGGTACTGATTGTGAATGATCAGCCATGATCACATTAAATGGCGGTGCTGGCTCGAAGGGCCGAATGGCCTCCTCCTGCAACTATTGTCTTTTGTGTATAATGTGGGATGATGTACAGATGGAACCAGATGAGGGAGGGGATAGAAAAAGTGAATCAAGGGAGAAGAAACCCAGATAGATAGTTACGTGGGTGATGGGCAGATAGAACCCGGAGGGGGAGGGGAATGGAGATGAATACAAGGGGGGTGGGGAAAGGAGGGGGGTGGAAGAAAGAGAAAGAGAGCAGAAAACCTGGGAAGATTGGTTGAAGTGGGAAAGGAAAACTGAACAAGTGGGTTCCCTGAAATTGGAAAATTCAACATTTATGTCATTGGGCTATAGGCTAACCAAGCAGAATAAGAGGTGCGTTTGTCTGGTTTCACCGTGGCAGTGGAGAGGGCTATACCAGATAGGTTGGGTTTGAGAATGGGAAAGAGAATACAATACAACTAGTTGGGGACCCACTTAAGTACCCATTCCCACTCCAATCTGTCTGACCTCCAACTTCTGCCCTTCCACAATGAAGCCAAACGCAAACTAGAGGGACTCTTGTTCCGTTTGGGTATCTTACAGCCCGGTGGCATGTTCATGCTTTGTGACTAAATCTGGCAACACATCTTGAGCAAAAACCAGGACTTCCACACACGAATAAACAATGTCCCAACTGGCATCCCATAGTTACTTGCTGAGAATGAGATGTTACCTTGAATATTGCAGAGGCCTTTATAATATAGACATAAGTGTGGCGCGTCGATAAGCCCGAAATGAAGGCGAGGAGCCATGTATTTCGGGAGGGATTTTATTAGCTGTTATTCTCTTGTCCAGTCGGGTCTGCAAGAGAGCGATCGCGCCTAAACTCCTGCCCTTTATCCCTGTAGCTAAGGGCCGCCCCCGGACTGATCCATTCCCGTGCCGAGGGGTTCGATAGTGATATGGCCCGACCCTTGGGAGCCGCCACAGGACCTCCCCCCCCCCCCCCCCCCCAGAACAGGAGGCACGTAAAGCACCGGCGGGTGTACTCCGAAATGTACGCCAACTGGTGCTGCTGTCGTGCGGACCATGGGTCGGAAACCTTTGCCATGGTGAAGGTGAGTGGCGTGTGGTCCGTGTAAGCGGTGGACAGGTGGCCCTCCAGGAAGTGGCGGAAGTGGCGCACCGCCAGGTCCAGAGCAATGAGCTCGCGGTCAAATGCGCTGTACTTCCTCTGGGCGTTGTTGAAGTGCTGGCTGAAGAAGGCCAGGGGCCGCCAAACCCCGTCCGTCAGTCATTCCAGCACGGCACCAACCGCCGACTCCGAGGCGTCCACCGTTAGGGCGGCCGGGGCATCCTCCAGCGGGTGAACCAGCAGCGCAGCCCGAGCAAGGGCCTCCTTCGCGCCGTCAAATGCTGTTACCGCCTCGTCGGTCTACTCGACGTCTTTACGCCTACCCACCAGAAGATGATACAACGGCCGCATAATGTGGGCCGCAAATGGCACAAAACGGTGATAAAAGGCCAACTCCTTCAGGCCACGCATTGATGGACGGTGAACCCGGCGGAAGGCGTCGACCTTGTTCGGCAGGGGAACCGCGCCTTGTGAAGTCACGCGGTGGCCGAGAAAGTCAATTGTGGTCACTCCAAACCGGCACTTGGCGAGGTTGATAGCCAAACCATGCTCGCTGAGCCGCTGACAGAGCTGCCGGAGGTGGGCACAGTGCTCCTGCCGCGTGCAGCTGGCCACCAAGATGTCGTCGAGGTAGATGAACAAAAAATCAAGACTGCGACACACCCTGTCCATTAACCGTTGAAATGTCTGTGCGGCGTTCTTAAGGCCGAACGGCATCCGCACAAACTCGTACAATCCAAACGGCGTAATGATTGCTGTCTTAGGCACATCCTCCTGGTGGACCGGGATCTGGTTATAGCCCCGCACCAAATCCACTTTTGAGAAGATAGTAGCCCCGGCCAAATGGGCGTTGAAGTCCTGGATGTGGGGCATGGGGTATCGGTCTGCGGCGGTAGCGGCATTCAGACGCCGATAATCCCCGCAAGGTCTCCAGCCCCCGCTTGCCTTGGGGACCATGTGGAGTGGGGATGCCCATGGGCTGTTGGAAGGGCGGACGATCCCCAAGGACTCCATTGTGCGGATCTCCTGCCGTGCCAGACGTAGCTTATCAGGCGGCAGTCGACGTACTTGTGCGTGGAGGGGTGGGCCGGTAGTTGATATGTAATGCACCACCCCGTGCCTGGGGGTCGACGACCGGAATTGCGGGGTCAGGATGTCCGGGAACTCGGCCAAGACCCGAGCAAAACAGGAACCCACGGTCGACGTCCACCATGAGGGAGTGAGCCCGGAGGAAGTCGGCTCCAAGCAACGGCTGGGAGACGTCGGCGATGGTAAACTGCCATGAGAAATGACAGGAGCCATAAACGATCTGTACCGTGCGAACCCCATATGTACGGATGGGGCTGCCCTTCGCCGCGGTGAGCACGGGCCCCCACTTACCAGAACGAATGTACGCCAGGGAAGGGGGGTGGGCGCTCAGCTCCGCCCCGGTATCCACAATGAAGCGACTCCCGGAGCGCCGACCCCAGGCAAAGAGGTGGTGAATCTGGCCGGCCGCCGCGGGGACTATTGGCAGCCGGCCCCGGTGCTTCCCGGGAACGGCTGGCGGCATTGTCGGGCTGCAGCACCCCAGCGCTGGTGGTAACAGCACCAGTGCCTCCTGCCGGTGCTGCTTGGAGCCTGCTGGTGCGGGACTGCAGGTGCGGGACCCGCAACGGCCGCGGGGGGGCGTTCGCACCGGCCTCCAGGGCACAGCTGTCGCCCCTTCCACAGCTCCCCCGCCCAACCGGAGGAAATCGAGCGCTGGAATTTAGAAGGATGAGAGGGGATCTTATCGAAACGTATAAGATTATTAAGGGGTTGGACATGTTAGAGGCAGGAAACATGTTCCCAATGTTGGGGGAGTCCAGAACCAGGGGCCACAGTTTAAGAATAAGGGGTAGGCTATTTAGAACAGAGATGAGGAAAAACTTTTTTAGTCAGAGAGTTGTGAATCTGGAATTCTCTGCCTCAGAGGGCAGTGGAGGCCAATTCTCTGAATACATTCAAGAGAGAGCTAGATAGAGCTCTTAAGGATAGCGGAGTCAGGGGGTATGGGGAGAAGGCAGGAACGGGGTACTGATTGAGAATGATCAGCCATGATCACATTGAATGGCGGTGCTGGCTCGAAGGGCCGAATGGCCTACTCCTACACCTATTGTCTATTGTCATCCAGCAGCGCGACCATCTCGTTAAGGAGGCTTGATCGTCGCCGGTCGCCTAGGCCCTCCATATGAAGGAGCCTGGCAGCCTGTAAATTTGGATCAGCAGCTCCTTAAGGTCGAGGCATTTATCGTTGGCCGGGGGGTCTTCGAGGAACTCGGTGACCTCTTCAGCCGTGTCCTGGTCGAGGGCCCCCACCGGGTAGAAATAGCGGGTGTCGTCCACCGTAATGCCCTGCAGCTGAAATTGAGCCTCTGCCTGCTGAAACCAAACGCGAGGGCAGGTGGTCCAGAACGTCGGTAGTTTGACGGAGACCGCGTCGAGAAACAGGGCCTGATCGGCCTGTGAGGTGGACGGACAGGCGGCTCTGTGTTTTGACTCCATGACGACACCAATGGAACGTCAGGGTCACCAATGCGGCGCGTCGATAAGCCCGAAATGAAGGTGAGGAGCCAGGTATTTCGGGAGGGATTTTATTAGCTGTTGTTCTCTTGTCTAGTCGGGTCTGCAAGAGAGCGATCGCGCCTAAACTCCTGCCCTTTATCCCTGTAGCTAAGGGCCGCCCCCGGACTGGTCCATTCCCGTGCCGAGGGGTTCGATAGTGATATGGCCCGACCCTTGGGAGCCGCCACATAAGCATAGTTTTATTTGAGCATTTTCAGTATTTATAGCAGTTTTTTACTTCAAATCTCGTATTCGGAGGATCTTTTGTCAATATGTTGTTTTGAAATGCAAGCTGCTATTCATGATAACCAGATCTAATGATTTGGTTTTGTGACTCAAGTCTTTATATCTACTTTTTCCCATATTTCGAATGAACTTTATTTACAAAAGTCAATTTGGGATAGAAAATGCAGCGGATAACCAGATCTAATGATTTTGAAGTCTTTTTTTTGCTTATTTGTCTGATGGGCTAGTTCAACTGCAAAATTGCTAAAACCATATGCCAGTGAGGGAGACATTCTTTGCAAACATCAGTGCCCATTGGATTTTCTCCAGGCATTTTATGAGTCTGACTCACGCTGTAAAGTTCATGCTTGTATTAATATGTCTCCACGTGGTATTGATTTTCACCTTTTTACTGACTGTACACTCTTACACAGTTTCAAACTGCAAACAACATTACAAACATGTTTGAGATAATTTGTGAATTAGGAAGCTTATTTCCAGTGTTAGATGATTTTTTTAAATTTTGGAATTAATTTACATAGGGGGAGTAGAAGACCATTTCCCTCCTTGAATATGTGATCCCATCTTAAACTGGATCACAGTTTATGACGTTTAAGCTGTGATCCAGTTTAAAATGGGTCACATCTTAGGCTCGATAAATTCTAAGAATGCTGTTAAAAATCCCAGTAATTATCCAATTGAAAGTCCAAATGTCCCATTTTTCCTCGCCACTAGCTTCCTATTACAGTATCCTAGTAAATTGATGTTGTATGAATTTAATGTTTTTTTTGTGATTGGATGCTCAAATTCAAACATGATCCCCAAATGGCCAAATAAATGTATCCAAAGCTTGGTTCTAAACCTCAAAATGCTTGTTTTAATTAGTTGTGCCGTCACTTTGATATAATTATGTATTGATCTAGTTAGTTCTTTCGATTTATTTTCATGTTGTGTTGAATTATCTCTTATGAACTAATAACTTTTTTGTTATTGCAAGAAAGTACATTTTATTTTTGCAGCTGTTTGATTTTTGCAATCTTGTGCACCAGTATTTTGAAAGGTACTTTTGCAAACAATTGCTAATCTAAAATAATTTTGATAGTTGTGCATTGAGTTAGCAAGAGATGGGAATTGATATCTTGAGGAATGTGCCTATATCCAAACAGAATTTTTAAAATAATATTTACATATTTTGCTCTTCAAAAATTGAATTAAAAATTTTAAAATCTGTCTTAATTGATCACTAAGCTCCAACTTCTTCAGCACTTTGCTTAAATCATGTCACTGAACATTAAACATTTTAAAGCAGTCTCAACTTGTGTTGCAAGAGCTAGATTATTTTATATTTATTTTGGAGCTTGTAAAGTAGTTGAAGCAATGAAAAAGGAGGCATATATTAGAGTAGGTAGTCGGGATCAAGCACATCCCTACCAGCATATAAGTAGAGGAGTACACTTTATAAGGCATTCAGAAGGGCAAAAAAAAAGTACATAAAATGGATTTTGCGGGCAAGGTAAAGAAAATCCTAAGAGATTCTACAGGCATATTAAGAATGGAAGAGTGGTTTTAGAAAGAAGGGGTCCCCTTAAATATCAGCATGTCTTTGTAGAGCCAAGACAGATGGGGGAAGATAATAAACAAATAATTCTTATCCAGTTTGACCAAGAAGATGATATTAGAAGTGAATTAATTGAGGTGTACAAGTTGTGATGTCTTGGATCATATACAAATTACTAGAGGAGATATGGTGGATAATCCCCAAGGCCTGCTCCTTGTGGGAAGCTAGGAAGGAAATTGTGGAGGCCCTTGAAGAGATATTTGCATCCTTTTCAGCTTCAGGTAAAGTCCCGGAAGACTAGAGTGTGGCAGATGTACCATTATCTAAAAAGGGCAGCAAGAATGACCTAGGGAACTATAGGCCAGTCAGCTTGACATCAGGTGGTAGGAAAGTTGTTGGAGGAGATTCTGAGAGACTGGATCCATCAGCATTTGGAGAGGCATGGACTGATTAGAGTTAGTCAGCATGGCTTTGGAAAATTTATTCACATCCTTAATCGAGTTTTTTTGAAAGGGTCACCAAGAGGATTAATGAGGCTAGGGCAATGGATCTTGCCTAAATGACATTAGCAAGGTCCCACATGGAAGGATTGTGTGGAAGGCAGGGAGCATGGAATCCAGCGTGAGCTCACAGATTCGATTCAAATTTGGCTTGGAGGAAAGAAGTGAAAGATGGTTGTCAAGCGTTATTTTTCTGATAGGAAGCCTGTGACCAGTAGATTTCTGCAAGAGTCTGTGCTTGGACCACTGTTGTTTGTCATCCAGGTTATTAACTAATATAACAATGTAGTTAACATTGTTACCACACTTGCAGACAACACCAAAATTGATGGTACAATAGGAAGGATATTATGTTTACAACTGGATCTAGATTATTTGGGAAGGTGGACCAAGGAAAGGCAAATGTAATGTAACACTGACAAGGATGAGGTGTTGCGTTTTGGTATGTCAAATCAGGGTAAGACCTAGATCGTATCGTATGGTATCGTAAATTAGGGTAAGACCTACACGTTAAATGGTAGAGCCTTGAGAGTATTACAGGACAGATATATCTTATATGGTTGATATATGGTTCCTAGAAAGTTGGAATTTCAGGGGACAATGTAGTGAAGAAGGCATTTGGCACATTTGCCTTCAATGGGAATGGTATCACATACAAATGTTGGGATATCATGATGTAATTTGTTTGAAGAAGGGTCCTGACTCGAAATGTCACCTGTCTAGGTTTCACCTGATAAGTGAAATGTCACCTGTCACTAGATTTTTCTATAGAGAGGCTGCTTGATCCGTTGAGTTACTCCAGCATCTTTGGTATAAACGAGCATCTGCCCATCTTTGTTTCTGCATGATGCATTGTTTGTAAGTTAATTAACTTTTATTGCCTCTATTATGTCGGAAGTGGATGCAAAAGTGGGACAACGTGGAACAAATTTGAATAGGTAATTGATGGTTGGCATGGACTCAGTGGGCTGAAAGACCTATTTCCCTAAGGTTTCTTTCAATCAGTCTTTCAAATTTTTCAGTCATAGGGTAGTTGGTGCCTGGAAGGAGCTATCAGAGAAAGTTATGGAACCAGATATTATTACGAAAATATATTCGGATACATATATAGATAGGAGGGGTTGAGAGGGCAATGGACCAAGTGCAGGCAAATGGGACTAGCCCAGAACACCAATTTGGTTGGCATGGGCAAGGTCGGATCAAGGACCTGTTCTGTGCTGTATAGCTCAATGACTAGAGATCAGATGACACCAAGCTTGGGTTTTAAAGTCATGAACATGTTTAAATTATTAAGAATCGTTTTTAAAATAAATAGTTTACATTATTTGAATGTCAGAAGGAAAATAGTTAATGAAGGATATTGCAAAGGTAGGGATCAAATAATGGATTCAGAATCAGCTGAGATAACAGGCTTTTTATGATCCCTTCTCAGAATTGCAAGAGAATCCCCCAAGAAATAGAAATATCAATCACTGCATAAGACCATTGAGTTATCAAGAGTTTAACATTGCTTTGGATTGAGTTTGTATGGCCGAGCACTTTGGAGGCAACAAATACAATGTTTTCTTCTTCAGTAACTGACAATGTGCTTGTATCCCTTAAAATGCAGTAACCACTGAATCTAGCTTGTGCAATTGCGTTCAAAATGACTGTGGCAGCATAGGTACTGGACTGGACTGGACATCCTGATTCACTGATACATATCTCAAACCATCATTGATGTTGTACATAGACACAAAATGCTCCAGTAACAGCGAGCCAGGCAGCATCTCTGGAGAGAAGGAATGGGTGACGTTTCGGGTGGAGACCCTTCTTCAGACTGATGTCAGGGAGTGGAAGGGATAAAATGTAGTTGGAGACAGTAAGACTGATAGGAGAACTGGGAAGGGGGAGGGGATGGAGAGAGAGAGAGGGAAAGCAAGCGTTACTTGAAGCTAGAGAAGTCAATGTTCATACCACTGGGGTGTAAGCTACCCAAGCAAAATATGAGGTGCTGTTCCTCCAATTTGCACTGGGCCTCATTCTGACAATGAAGGAGGCCCAGGACAGAAAGGTCAGTGTGGGAATGGGACGGTGAGTTAAAGTGTTGAGCAACCGGGAGATACCTTCTGCCACTCTTTTTTAAATTCCCTCTTTTTAAAATTCCATTTGCTAACCTGTGCCTTGCTCTCCCCCTCTCCCATGTGACATCTACTTAAGGACTACGATGAAACAGTTCCCGTTTACCTCTGCTGCTTTGGCTTGGTTCATGTTATCATATCCTAATGCAGAAAGACAATGTGTCAATCATTTTATATACATCCCGTTTCACAGGACTGGATTATGATGATGATCAAGTCATTTATTTGAACAATGGTGATTGAAGGCCCTGCTGCCAAGATCTCATTTTCCTTTGGATGATGCAGTTGCCTCCATCTCCACTTTAATATCCGAGTTGATAAAATTAAAACAAAGTTGACAATTTGTTCTTTGACTGGAGTGAAAAATCATCTTGTGAATTAAATCTTTGTGTCATACAATTTGAAGATGTAAAAACTGTTGGTTGTGTTTCACAAATGGAGCTAACTGTGCTGTAGACAATGAATGTGGTATTAAATACTTCACCGAAATTGCGCTCTTTTTGTACTGCTTTCTGAAAGACTGTTTTTGTGAGTATGGAAAGTTCTGTGGTAGCAGAACAGTAAGCTGTTTTTTTGGCAAGCAGTATATCTTGAGTTAGTATTGTATGCAAGGCAGGCTATAAACCTAAATTTAGTCACTGATTGTTTTGTAGTGCTTACCTTTCGGTCAGCTGGATGAAGATGCAATTAGCTGCCCTAGTGGGGTTGTGGAGAAATTAGTATATTGGTGATTCTTATTCCGCATTTCATTTTGTAATTGAATAATAATAATTCACAAACAATTGAATTTAAAAATCTAACAGTTTAATCTTATAGGATTTAGGCCAAAACATGGGAGGAATATAATACCGTTGATAAGAAATATATATTAAATTAATAAATATACCTTTGATTTATTCTTCTATAGTCGGTTGAACGGCACAGAAATGGCCTTTATTGTGTATGCAAGCCATTGCACTCATCTATATCAATTCCACTTACCTGCATTTGAATCGTAAGCCTTATAAGCCTGAGTGAATCGTGTGCTTGCCCAGATGCTTCTTAAATGCAGTTGAGAGGACGCTGTGTGTGGTGGCGGGGCAAAATCCCCCTCTGATCTTTTAATTTCCTACTTCTTCCTTTGTACCTATCCTCTCTTTTAGACTACCGCATCAAGGGTAAAAGATTCTCACTGTCTACCGTGTCATTGCCCCACATAATTGTATTATTGATGTATAAGGAAGTGGCGGTGATGCGCAGCAGCTGCGGCTCACCTGCAGTCCGTTTGTCTTTTGTGTTTTTTGTTGGTTTTTGTCTTAATTGTAGTGTTTAGATATGATGTAGTGTTTTTTGTGGTTGTGTGCTATGTGTTGGGGGGGGGGGGAGAATGTAAAAATTGTCTCTTCCGTACGGAGACGCGACTCTTTTTTCTGGGTCGTGTCTCCGTTCCCGCTGCGGCCTACCATCGGCCAAACACCTGGACCTGGCGGCCTCCCACGACCGTCCGGCGCGGCCTGGAATAGGCCACGGGATTTTCTCCTCCCGGCGGGGGCTTCAATGTTGGGAGCCCTGACCGCCCCGACGTGGCAATTTCAACAGCTTGACCGCGGGAGAAGACGACAGGGAAGAGAAAGACATTCTGGCCTTCCATCACAGTGAGGAGGTGACTGGAGGAGACTCACTGTGATGGATATTTTTTTTGGTTTTGTGTTGGTTTTGTGATTGTGTGTGTTATTGCTTTATTTTTATTGCTTCTTATTGTTGGACTGTGGGTAACGGAATTTCGTCCAAAAGACATGTTTTTTGGATGACAATAAAGGCTATTCTGATTCTGATTCTGAAGAATATGGAAAATTAGGTCTCCAACACTGTACTAAGAATATATGGGACACATTATGGGAGGGGCTCAAGGGCATACATCCACTTCTTCAGCTGTGGCTGGAGATGTTCACTGGGATTATTCGGATGCCATCAATAAGTTTATCTCCTCCCGTACTGACTTCAATGGTTTTCCTATTTTTCTATTTAAGTTCCATCGAACATAAATACAAACTCATCAAAAATGATGGCATCGCTTCTGGGTATATGGAATGAGCTGCCTGAGGAGGTATTTGAGGCAGAAACTATTGCAACATTTAAAAGACATTTGGACAAGTACATGGAGAGGAGAGGTGTAGAACGATATGGCCAAACACAGGCAGGTTGGATTAGTGGAGATGGGGCACCTTGGTCAGTATGAGCAAACTGGGCCAAAGAGTGTTTCTGTGTGGTACAACTCCATGACTATCTTGTGTAGGAAAGAACTGCAGATGCTGGTTTAAATCGAAGGTGGACACAAAATGCTGGAGTAACTCAGCAGTACAGGCGGCAGAAGGGGAGAAAGAATGGGTGACATTTCGGGTCGAGACCCTTCTTCAGACTGAAGGGTCTCGACCCGAAAAGTCACCCATTCCTTCTCTTCAGAGATGCTGCCTGACCTGCTGTTACTCCAGCATTTTGTGTCTACCTTCTATGACTATCTTATTATCTCCCCAGTCGGTTGATGTTCAACAAAATTGTCCCTGTTTTTACCACAAATATCTCCATCACGTATTTTTCCCACTTCATCGTCCTCATCTTTGTCATGTCTTGCATTACTGGCCTCCTCATTTATAGACTAATCACAATTAACACTTTATGGCACCGCCCATAAACATACTGGCAGTGCATTATAGAATCAGACAGCACAGAAATAGACCCTGTCAGCCTGTTTCATCCACACTGACCATGTTTGCTTTCTATGCTGATCCCATTTTCCTGTATTAGGCCTGTATCCCTTTTCTTTCCTCCTAGTACCTTTCCAAATGCCTTTTCAATGCTGTAATTGTATCTGCGTCTGCAAACTCCTCTGGCAGCTTGTTCCAGGTAACCGTCCTGTAATTATCATTTCCAAACTCCTGCCTTGCCATAATTTCTAGCGCATATCCTGATTTCATCTGCCTCATGTCAAATGTTTCATCAAATTGCTTTCCTTGTCATCAAAGATCACACCCTCATTTATAATTGGAAGTCACTGCCCAAAAATAGGTTGTTGCCCAATAAATTGAAAGTAAAATCTCTTGCATTCGTGAATATCTCTGGATTAAAATGCTACATCAAAATAGACGCAATATTAAACTACTCTGTTCGTTGTTTTAAATCATTCTGCGCAGTACCCTGCATCATCCTTCTTGGGATTCAGTTATTTTCTGTCTGTGACTCATTATGGTTTTCCTGTGTGCTTTTGTCTTTTGACATCATGAGTCATTTTAGAATCTGCAAAAATCTCCCCTGGAGTGCTGGAAATAATCATTGAATTGAGCATTTTGGCTCCTTGTGAGTGAGCTCTGCCCCACTGCCCCCTCCCTGCGCCCCCCCCCCTCTCATTTGGAGTTGAATAAAAAGCACAATCACAAACAACTTATTAACTATTCAAAATAAACAAGTAACCGCCGATGCTAGTTTACAGAATTTCTGGAGAACATGGATAGGTGACATTTTGGGACCCTTCTGCAGACTGAAATCCAAAATCCATCTGTATATCAATGCTGCTACGGGTCTTGCCATTAACAGTATATTTTTCCCTTGTATTCAATCTCCCAAAGTGCAATCCCTTACATTTCCCCAGATTTAACTTCTGCAAGTGCTGCATACTTTGATAGCCTTCCTCACTGTCTGCAAATCCACTCTCGCACAAGTACTTTCTGTTTTAATTGTAATTTGGTGTCATCTGCAAACTTATTTATCAAAACCCATCTACATTTATGTACAGGTTGTATATATACAAACACCAGCCAGAATAACACCCTTCCCACACACCCCTCACTAAGCCAGCTCTGAATCCAGATGACCCAGTTACCGCAAATCCTATGCATCTTAATCTTTTGGGTCAGTCTATCATGATGGACCTTTTCAAATGAGTAAAATCCATGTAGATAGATATAAAATGTTAGAGTAACACAGTGGGTCAGGTAGCATCTGCTGAGAAAATAGACTGAAACACAGTCCCGACACAAAATGTCTAGTCTATTTTCTCCAGAGATGCTGCCTGACCCGCTGAGTTACTCAAACATTTTGTGTCTATCTTTGGTATAAACTAGCATCAATGGTCCCTTGTTATTACATATCCACTGCTCCAACCACATTGATCACTTTTGTCACCTCCTCAAAAATACTCATTCTTTAGTAAGCCATGACGTACCGTTACAACGCCATGGTGGCTAACCCTAATTCCATTCTCTTCAATATGCTTATACATTCTATCCTGAAAAATGCAAAATCTTCCCTTCCACTGACGCAAGGCTTGCCGGCCTCTAATTTCCTGCATTCTTTATACTTCCGTTTCATTCTTAAACAAAGGGACAACATTGGTCACTCTTCTGTGCTGTGGAACCTCACCTGCAGTGAAAGAAGATAGAAAGATCTTCATCAAGGTCCCTGCATTTTCCTCTCTTGCCTCCCAATAACCTGGGATAGATCCAATCAAACCCTGGAGATTTATCCACCTTAATCCTCTTCAAGAGCCCTTACACTTCCTCCTTCGTTTAGTTTAGAAATACAGCGTGGAAACGAGCCCTTCAGCCAACTGAGTCCTCGCCGACCAGCAATCCCCGTACACTAGCACTATTCTACACACTAAGGCCAATTTACAATTTTTACTGAAGCCAATTAACCTACAAACCTGTATGTCTTTGGAATGTGGGAGGTAACCAGAGCACCCAGAGAAAACCCAGGCGGTCATGAGGAGAACGTACAAACCATACAGACAGCACATGTAGTCTGTTTCGAACCAGGGTCTTTTGCGCTGTGAAGCAGAAACTCTATCACTGTCACCGTGCCGCCCCCTCCTTGATCTCAAACTGCCCTCGCAGTCTGTTTCCCGCAGCTGTCCTTCTCCTTGGTGAATACAGATGCAAAGTACTTGTTTAGTACCTTGTCAACATCCTCTGACTCCAAGCATATATTTCTGCCTTTACTCTTGAGCAGTCCTACCTTCTCCCTTGTTACCCTCTTGTTGTTAACATATGTGTAAAAAGCCCTAGGATTTTCTTTAAACCGACTTGCCAATGACATTTCATGGCCCCTTTAAGTTTTTGCCTGTTTGCTTTATATTCCTCAAAGGTCCAGTCAGATTTAATCTTTCTACACCTTGCATACCCTTCCTTTTAACCATATTTACAACCTCTATGGTCATCAAGATTCCTTTACCTTGACATCCTTATCCTTCCTACTCAGTGGAACATGCCAGTCCTGAACTCTGATCAACTGGCGACTCCCACATGTCTGATGTGGACTTAATCAATAACAATTGCTCCCAAATTAATCTCCCGAGCTCCTGCTTTATAATGTTGTGATCTACCTTACCCCAATTTAGTCTGTGAAGGAGAGATTCAGGAAGTGGTGGCGCTGCGCAGTAGCTGTGGCTCACCTGCAGTCCGTTTGTCTTTTGTGTTTTTTGTTATTTTTCGTCTTAATTGTAGTGTTTAGACGTGATGTAGTGTTTTTTGTGGATGTGTGGGGAGGGGAGGGGGGGGAAACTAAGAATTGTCTCTTCCGAACGGAGACGCGACCTTTTTTCTGGGTTGTGTCTCCGTTCCTGCTGCGGCCAAACACCTGGAGCTGGCGGCCTTCAGCTGGGACCACCTGGGGCTCTGGTTCGCAGAGCCCATGGACCGGACTTACCATCAGCGGAGCTGGCTGCCTTTGGAGGCTGTGGTGGCGCTGCGAGTGCGGCTGCGACTCACCTTCGGCCGTGTGGACGTCGGAAGTTCGTAGGCCCCTGGGTGGGGGCCGTCTTCGGGAGCTCCGGCAGCGGCAGCGTCTTCGCCCGCCGCGGGGCTTGGGTCGGCCCGCTGGGGATCTTTCACTGTCCGGCGCGGCCTGGAATAGGCCGCAGGATTTTCTCCCACCCGGAGGGGGCCTCAATGTCGGGAGCCCCGACCGCCCCGACGTGGCAAGTTCAACAGCCTGACCGCGGGAGAAGACGGCAGGGAAGAGAAAAGACATTCTGGCCTTCCATCACAGTGAGGAGGTGACTGGAGACTCACTGTGATGGATGGTTTTTTTTGTTTTGTGTTGGTTTTATGATTGTGTGTGTTATTGCTTTATTTTTTATTGCTTCTTATAGTTGGACTGTGGGTAATGGAATTTCGTCCAAAATATGTTTTTGGATGACAATAAAGGCTATTCTGATTCTGATTCTGTTTCTTTATTACCTTCCCCCAATGCCCTACACATATTTTTGTTCATAACTTCTTAAAACGTAAGAAGTTGCAATCACTGTTCCCGAAGTACTGTTCCACTGAAACACGAGTCACCTGGGCTGTCTCCGTTCCCAGTACAAGGTCCAGTATAGTCGAGTTGGACTATCCATGTACTATTTCAGGAAACCCACTTGGATACACCTAACAAATTCTGCCCTGTCTAACTAAGCAGCCAGTTTGCATAATGCAAGATCCCCACAAATTGATCAAATAACTTTTATGTATAGAACAATATTAGTCTGAATACCCAGTGAACAAGTTGCAATTTAAAAAAAATACGCAACCTCAGTATCACATCTGCTAAACAATTCCTTCAATGCTGCATCACCTGAATAAAATAAGTGAATGCTCAAGACCCAAGGTGAGGATCTTAATTCTGTTGCTGCCCAGTATATCACGGACAGTTTCGTCTTTATAGGATAGGAACGGTTTAAAGAGATATGGGTTAAATGGGACTAGCCTAGTATGCCAACTTAGTATTTGGCACTGAATCTTTGTTTCTATATGTGGTGTTACAAGGAGAATCTTTATATTTTCCCCACTGCTAGGCAATTTGCCTAAAGTCAGCCAATTGCTGTGATATTAGGTTAATAGATGAGTGCCAACTGTACTGTGGAAAAATTCAAACAGAACCAGCTACAATGAAGTGTTTTGATTGAATAAGTAAAATAAAACTGTTTCCACTGGCAGGAGGAATAAAACCCACAGGAGAAAGACTTATGGCAATTGGCAAAAGCTTCAGGGAAAGTTTGGAAGTTTTTGGAAATGGGAAGGATTGATTTGGAATGCTTGCCTGTATGATTTAGTAATTTTCAAACACACAATTTTGAAATTCAACATTTGCAAGTGTAGGGAAAAAAGAGGAATTTAAAAAACAGGAATTTATTGCATAGTTAGTTCTTCCAGTGCACAGTGGACAAAATGGCCTTTAGCGCTGTAAAAATCTGCAAATCTGCATAGGACTTTGGAATTGGAATAGAATACTGCATACTGCGATTTTGGAAGTCATCAGTGTTTCTCTTAAAACAGTGAATGATGTGGTAAAAATTATTTGGTAACGTCACCAAGATACAATAGACATTTCTTTAAATTATTTTTCCTCTCATTTTAGGATGCAGAGAAGAGAACTCCTTTGCATGCTGCTGCTTATCTAGGAGATGCTGAAATTATTGAACTACTTATTTTATCAGGTATTTTTGGACTTTACCATTTACTCCAGTGTTTTGTTAAGATCTTTTACTGATATTGCAGCAGGAGAACATAAGAGCTTCAGATCACCGTCCCTCTGAGCTTGAAATCTGAAGACCATGGCATCTTAAAAAGTTATCTATGAATTTCATGCCAGGTCTGAGCTGGCTCAAGCCTCATTGAGGCCTTAAAGGACTGTTATGGGCAAAATTCCTAGCTAGACTCAGAACTACACTTCTGCCAATGGAGCAACAAGTGGCAGAAGATGGAGCAATGTGAAGATGGAGCACATGCCAATGGAGCATGTTGGTTGGGGACGCAGATAAATATATGACCTAATTCTAAAGTTTGCTCGAAGCTAGAAAATGGTTCTCTAAACAAGAGGGTAGAATCTTGGGTTCAACCAATTTCTGACTTGTGTATTTGTGCTACATTATGGACTCTAATTGGCACTTGGTACTAAAATATTGCTGACTGGTTACTAAGTGAAACATGTTTTATTTTTGGCCTATTGGTAATTTTTTGTATATGGAAGTTTGCAATACTAAATTTCCTTCAAAGTATTTTTTTTCAACTGTTTATCAAAAGGGGAATGAGGTTTGTAACTTTTAAGTAGGCCTGTCAACAACTGCACTGGCATCCTGCTTTCAGCCATGATCACATTGAATAGTTGAATAGTGGTGCTGGCTCGAAGGGCCGAATGGCCTACTTCTGCACCTATTGTCTATTGTCATGGAGGCCAGGAGAAATATATTTTTAGTTTTTAAAAAAAGAGTAGAGAACAAATCATCTCACTTACTAGACTGCTAACTTGTCAGGTAGCTAGCAAAATGCAAACACATTCTTTAGGTTCATTCAGGCAAAGGGCACATTAGTGCTTCCCCAAGTAAAACACAGTACATAACTACCTCTTTTAGAGCTGATTCACTCAGTACTTTAATTTCCAAGAAAGCATCCTGAGTTCTTGGAGACTCCTCTTCTTGTTAGCTATGTAATTGTTCATTGCTTTTCACAAAAGGGTGTGGCAGGACTGAAGGTACGTCCCCTGGCTTGACATTAGTGGTAGGGTGAGGATTGTGTCAGGCCTCTGGATTAAGGGTTGTCTTGAGATACAGTTTTGCTGTTACTGATGACCCATTCCACACGTATTCCCACTACTAGGCTTGTTCAGAATCTTTCTTAAACACAATGATGATGAATATGATGGGTATCGATGATGAAGGTTGTCCCTTTTTTGAAGATTGAGATTTTGACTCCACAGATACTATGCAGTGGTCGCTTCCACATATGCTGCAGCAGATGAATATTTCTGGAGAGGATAGTATCTTTATCATCGATTCATTTGCCATCTGATGCAAATTCGGAGTCTGGCAGCTATATTCTTAGGCAAATGTTTCACTTGTTTCCCAGGTCAAATGCTGATTTCAAGGTGCAGGCCATCCCCAAGTTATGGACACCCGTACATACAAACAAACTCCCATAATATTATTAAAATTTAGAAGTTCGATTTACACACATACATTCATTCCTGCAAGCGGTAGAACTAGTTTCTTCTCTATCTCTCAACTTTTAGTATTTGTTCTTTCTTGTCAGTTTGTGCATTTGATGCTATTCATTACCATACAATGGAGGAATGGTTATTATATCGACTGATATTAGTGTATTTTCTGATTCGTTGACAAAATCGACTAATGGATGTCTATAAAAATTAAACCCATTAACTACATTGGGAGCGGCCTGTATTCTTGAGGAGAAGCAAGATTTACCCATGAGAGAAACTGGTTTTGATGTGTTCAAATATGGTGTCAGCAGTTTCCATCTTTGAAGGGTAGTAGTAACCCCAGCAGTTTGCAATTTTATTGGCGCCCTGAGAAACTAGCTTTCTTTCAAATTCCAGATCAACCTCTGAGTGGAAAGATGGATTTTGAATGCAGTTCCCAGATTATTTTGTTTACTGCATTTTTATTTCATCGTGGATTATCTGGAGAATTAAATCGTTAGAATACTTGCAGTTATTTAGAATTGCTGGGAAGTTCTCCGCAGACCGTTATTAGTTATTATTTATATAATTTTGTACTTTTAGGCGCTAGAGTTAATGCCAAAGACAACAAATGGTTGACTCCCCTACATCGTGCTGTCGCCTCTTGCAGTGAGGTAAGTTCACATAGCATTTCTCTTATTTGTCAGAATTAGAGATTGTCTTGAGGTGCACTTTTATCAACAAGCCATCAACGTTTTGTATATTTACTCGGGTTACAAGAGCGCAGAAAATAGGAGCAGGATTTGGCCACTTAGCCCCTCAAGACTACCCCACATTTCAATATGTTCATGATTGTTCTTTGCTGGTCTCAACTGCTCTGTATGCCAGTACCCCATGACCCTTTATTCCTTAAGCTTTAAAGTATTTATCCATCTCAGCCGTAAACATATCCAACGGATAAGATATATATGCATTTGGATAGACTGGGGCTGATGAGAGATGGTCAGCATGGTTTTGTATGTGGGAGATCGTTTCTTACGAATTTGATTTTTGAAGAAGTAACCAAGATGGTTGACGAGGGCAAGGCCGAAGGTGTTATCTGTATGGACTTCAGCAGGAATTTGACAAGATGCTGCATGGTAGGCTCCTTTGGAATGTTGGATCGTATGGGATACAAGGAGAGCCAGCTAACTGGATACAGAATTGGCATAATGGAAGGAAGCAGAGGGTGTGGTGGAAGGCTGGTTTTTGCAGTGGAGGCCTGTGGTAATTGGTGTGCCTCAGCGATTACGGCTAGGCCCATTGCTGTTTGTCGATTATATCAATGATTTAGATGAGAAGGCACCAAGCATGATTGGTAAGTTTGCAGATGACACTGAAAGTAGGTGGTATTGGAGATGGTGAAGGTAACAGCAGGATCTTGATCAGCTAGGCAAGTCATCTGAGGAATGGCTAATGGAGTTTAATACAGATAAGTGCGAGGTGTTGTATTTTGGGAAGTCAAACTAAGGTACGACCTTCACAATGAATGGTAGGGCCATGGGGAGTATTGTACAGCAGAGGGATCGAGGAGTACAGATACATATTTCCCTTTAAAGTGGCGTCACTAAAAGATAAGCTGGTAAAGAAGGCTTTTGGTACATTGGGTTTCATCAGTCAGGGCATTGAGTATAGAAATTGGGACGTAATGCTACAGTTGTGCAAGACGTTGGTGAGGCTGTATTTGTAGCATTGTGCTCTCTTTTGGTCACCCTGCTAATGGAAGGATTCCATTAATCTGGAAAGAGTGCAGAGGAGATTTATGAGGTTGTTGCCAGGACTCGAGGGCCTGAGCTATATGGAAAGGTTGGGCATCATAGAACTTTATCCCTATAAGACCAGAAGGTTCAGTGGGGATCTTATGGAGGTATATAAAGTCGAGAGGGGGACAGATAGGATGAATGCTCAGTCTTTTGCCCAAGGTAGGGAATTAAGAACCAGAGGACATGAGTTTAAGGTGAGAAGGGCAAGATTTAATAGGAACCTGATGGGTAACTTGTACAGTAAGAGGGTGATGGGTACTTGGATTGGGCTGCCAGATGAGGTAATTGAGGTGTATGGTATAAACAGCATTTAAAAGACACTTGGACAGGTAAGGTTCAAGGTTTAGAGGGGTATTGGCCAAATTCGGGCAAATGGGACAAGCTTAGATCGGCTTCTTGTTCAGCACTGTTGTATTGGGCCGAATGACCTGTTTCTGTGCTGTATGATTCCATGATTCTGTGACTCTATCCAATGATCTGAACTCCACCACTGAATTCCACAGATTCACTGGCCTCTGAGTGAAAAAATTGCTATGCATCTTAGTTTTGCTATGCATCCCTATTTCGTTGGCAGGTTCCCTTCTTCGTGACTTTCTCACTAGTGTAAACTTCTCAACCTTAACCTTGTCAAGCCCTCTTAGTACATCATATGTTTGAATAATTTATTCACAAAATGCTGGAGTAACTCAGCAGGTCAGGCAGCATCTCAGGAGAGAATGAATGGGTGACGTTTCGGGTTGAGACCCTTCTTCAGACTGACCAGTCTGAAGAAGGGTCTCGACCCGAAATGTCACCCATTCCTCTCCTGAGATGCTGCCTGACCTGCTGAGTTACTCCAGCATTTTGTGAATAAATACCTTCTATTTGTACCAGCATCTGCAGTTATTTTCTTACACTATATGTTTGAATAATGTCACCCCTCATTCTTTTAAACTCCAAGGAATACCAACTCAAACCATTTACCTATGTCCCTTTGCAGATTCACAAAGTGCTCATCACAACACAACATGGCCTTCCACCTATTTTCATATCATTGGCAAACATGGAAACCTTATTTTTCTTCCTTCTCCAGGTCATTGGTCTAAATAATAAATAAACAATGAAGCAATAATGGCATGAACCTATCCGTGTGATACTCAATCTGAAAAGGACCCATTTATTCCAACTATTTTCCATGTGACAGCCAGTTTCTAATTCATTCTAATACCTTTTCTTTAAATACTCTGGACACTAAATTTATGCACCAGCCTCTTTTGTGGCAAATTGTCGAATACATTTCGAACATTGAAAAACACATTATCAATAGTTGCCCCTCCATCAACTCTGTCACATTCATGTATCAGTTGAGTGAATTTATCATACAGGATTCAGCTTTCTTAAAATTATGTTGGCACGGTTTGATTATTTCCAGCTTTTCCAAATGATTAGTATCTTTTGATACCCTACCTGAATTCTGAAACTTTCAATGAGTCCATTATCTCTACAGCCACATCTTTAAAACCCCTTGGTGCAAGCCATCGGATAACAGCAATTTGTCTGCCTTTAACCAAGTAATTTTCTCAAAATCCTTTATCCCTTGTGATTGGAATTTTTACAGGTTCCTTCCTGTTATTTGAAATTCAAGATTCAAGATTCAAGATAGCTTTATTGTCATCCAAATTGGACGAAATTCAGTCACCCACAGTCCAACAACAAAAGCATCAAAATAGGCATTAAAATTACACAACCCCCAAAACTCACAAAAGAAACATCCATCAAGAAAACATCCATCACAGTGAGTCTCCTCCAGTCCTCTCCTCACTGTGATGGAAGGCCACATTGTCTTTTCCCTTCTCCTGCTGTCCTCTCCCGCGGTCAGGTTGTTGTGGTTGCAGGCCCCTCTCTATCTTAGGAATATTTATATGGTGAAGACTGCTGCAATCACTTGATTGAACATATCTGCTTCTGCTTTGTTTCCTTTCAACTAACTCTTGCTGTTTGTTTTGATATTACACACATTATTTCGCTCAAAATCAAATTTCTCCCCTTTTTTATAGTTATTTGCCTTTTAATTCCATTTGAATTGATTTATCATGCTTGGAGTAAAATTTAATTGAAGATTAGCTCAGTGGTTATTGGCGGTGCAGAGTTGTAAGCATGAATCATCTTTGAAGAAAATAAAAGACTCACTTTTATTATGCTAAAGACTTGAGGGCATCACATTAAGGTGAAAGGAGAAAGGTTAAAGGAGATGTGCAAGGAAAGTTTAGTTTTGCAGAGTGATGGATGCTTGGAACATGGTGCCAGGGGTGGTGGTGAAAGCAGATACAATAGTGGTGTTTAAGAAGTTTTTAGCTAGGCGCATGGATACATAGGGACGAGAGCGATATGGATCATGTGCAGGCAGGTGTGATTAGTTTATCCTGACATCGTGTCGGCATAGACATTGTGGACTGAAGGGCCTATTCATGTGCTGCACTTTTCTATGTTCTGTGTTCTAATAGGCCAAGATTTTATGTATTGGACAGCTATTGTGAGTTAGGTGTAAGTTCTTCTATTGATAAATGCACAATTGATGAGAAGCTCTCAGTAGTTACTGCAGCTGAATGGAAACTGTCTTGTTTTACTGTTGCTTTCATTTCTGTGCAATGTCATTTAGTCTATTTTTCACATCAGGTTTCCTCAGCATTTATGTTTTTGGGTTGGCAACCTTAAATTACTTCCAGATCAAACTTAAATAATGATTCATTCCCCAATTGAAGCCATTAAAGATATAATGACATGCATTTGAAATGTTCATATGCATTTCTGTCATTATACGTGGAAGTGCTTAATTAATGCAGGCAAGAAGACGAGCTCTCTTAAAGGTCAAATAGTGTTTGCAAAATGATGTGTCATTTCGAGTTGATTCTTTATGCACCCAGTCTGTCAGCATCTAATTATTGAGACATTAAGCATTGTTTTCAAAGAATTTGTTGATTATTTTATGTATTTGGACATACATAAATGTCTAAATTATAAATCCTTAGTCTGAAATTTCATTTGTAGAACCGACTAATATTACAAAATAGACTGTGAGTAGTGCAAATTACTTAAAAATGAAAATCATTTTCCATTGTTGAATCATGGGGTAGTGCAGAAGGAAGTTTACAAAATAAATTTGTCATATTTTTCTAGCTTATTCACAAAGCATGTAGACCAAAATGCACAAGATATGGCTTTGAGGGGAGCGAGTTTGTGTTTCTCTGCCATCATGAAACATGTTTACCAATCTCTATTTGTGTGCCAGCCTCTATAGTACTGCTTGTGATTTTGTCTTTTGCCTGAAAAAGGCTAAATGAATTGTTTGCTGCACATGTTCTGGGATGGTGAATTTGTAGAAGTGGCAAATTGTTGTACATAATGGAACAGCAGTAAGCCTGATGCTGAGTTGCTATTTGCTTTGCAACTGGGAGCAGTTGATAAATGATATAGCTAGTCTTTACAAATAATGGATTGGGACACCCTATATCAGAACTTCAAGCTTGTAGTAGTAGATTATAACTGACTCGAGTAATATTTCAACAATTTATGTTGAAAAGGGAGGGAAAATGACGTAGCTCTCCACGATTTCATAATTTCCCAACATGTCCTCCTGCTTTGACCTTGTGAAGTGGTCTTCCTGTCTTAGACTCCAGACAGAAGGCAGGAATGACTTAAAACATTCCTGCAATCATGTTCTCAGGGAAGCTCATTCTTCCATTGCTGCATCATCCCCACATAGGATGTACGTCAGTCATATCTATAATCCAGGTTCATGTTTTTGAATTGAAAATGGAATCATTTGAATTTGTATGAAATTCTTGTGGAATTATTGACATTGATTACCGACATTTTCCATTATTATTCAAAGAAACTGAAGGCAGTTTTGGGATCCTCGCACAGTAAGAGTTCAAATGGAGAATTCTAGTGGTTGCTGCCAGGAAATTGGCATGAGTCACTGTGCCAATCTGCAATATTTAACTCAATGCAGAATTTACAAACTTGAACAACTTGCATGAGACTTCAAACAAGAACTCTCACAAAGATCCTGTGCGAAATCTGAGGAGCTGCAAAAATTATTTCCATATTGATTTTAATGGCAGGGAATGGCGACGAGAGGCATGAAATATCAACAAAATCTTTTCAAAGCATATTTTATTTTTATTAGGTTGTTAATTTGGATTTTTGTAAGGAATTTAGATTACAAGTTTTTGCAACTTATTGAAAAATGTTATGTCTGCAATAATGAAAATTGTATGAAATTGAGACTGCATAAAGTTGAAAGGAAGGCATTTGCAGGTGCTATGATCAACCTTATTGTTGGCATTTGGAAAATTTAGCTGATGTGGGAAACAGTTCAGCAGTTTCTTTGTATACAGTTTTGATGCAATTTGCAATAAAAGTAGACAAATTCAAATTTCTGTTATTTCTGAACAACAATGCCCATGTGCAAACCATCTCAACATTGCAAAAATATTTTTTTGTTTCACAGGATCTTTATCAAATTGACTCGATCACGAGGGCACATTAGGACAGACGATCAATAGCTTAGTCCTCTTCAGAGAGGATTTTTTTGAATACCTAAAGGAGTCTCAGCAGCCAAGGAAATCAGTTATCATAGCTATGGTGATTCAATTCAGGAATTAATCCAGAATAGCAGAATTCCCAGAGAGAGATGGGACTAGGAAAGATTATGAAAAGGGAGAGGGGTTATACTCAGGAATGATCTGAGAAGAATTTGAATATTAAAATCGATTTATGGTTTAACTGGAAGCCATTGTCATCAGCAACCATGTAGGTGGTCAGTAAACGGGACTTGGTGAAATGTAGGACAGGTGGCAGAATTTTAGACAATCTCAACTTTATTGAGTGTGCAATGAGAAAGACTAGTGAAAGTTTATTTTAATAATTGTGTCTGAAGGTTATAAAGATGTGGATGCATTTTTCAGTAAGAGATGAACTGAGGTAAAGTTGGAGTCGGGAAATGCCACTGAGATGGATGTGTAGTCTGAAACTAAACCAGGAATCAAATTATCCTGGAATCGAAAAAGATATTGAGCTAGTCAATGGATTGGCTCGGTTTAAGGCAGGTGCTACTGAGGTGGATGGATTTGGTGGTTTGACAAGATGTTTGAGAGAATGATCAAAGAATTTGGCTTTTCTCTTTCTAATATTTAGATAGTCAGGGCACTACAGCACAGAAATAAGCCCTTCCTTCATCCACACATGCATGCTGACCATTTTTCCCATCTATATTAATTCAATTTTTCACCATTCGGTCTGTATTCTTCTATGCTTGTCTATTCAGCTACCAGTCTGAATGCCTATTGAACATTGTCGATTACATCCAATTCCACAACCTCCTCTGGCAGCATGTTTCAGATATCAGTCACTCTATAAAATAAACTTTTTCTCTCAGATCCCCTTTAGAACTCCTTCCTGTCACATTAAACCTGTCCCCTCTTGATTTTGCCACTCCTACCAGAGGGAAAAGATTCTCACTATTCTTTATACGACACATAATTTTATGTACCTCTTTCCAGTCGCCCACTGCTGCAGGGAAAACAAACCCAGTCTATCAATCACTCCCAATACCTAAAGCCCTCCAACCCAGGCAATGTCCTGGTGAATCTCCTCTGTACTCTACAATGCAATAATTTCCAACCAATTTTAGGGCGACTAGAACTGCGCACAATACACCAAGCATGGCCTAACCATTGTTTTGTAAAGTTGTAACATGACATCCTAGCTCTATTCTATGCTCCAGACTATGAAATCAAGAGTTGAGAGTCAAGAGTGTTTTATTGTCAAATATCCCAAAGCAGAACAATAAGATTATAACTTGAAGTAGCACAACAGTTTGTAGACACAGTATTCAGTAGATCGACAATGGAAAGAAGTTTAATAGATTATAAAGTGCAAAACAAAAACAGCTCGAAGTCCCGAGGGCAGCCATGAAAATACATTGTCTGCTACGTCACTGTAAGACAGTGCAGCCAAGACAGACAGAGAAAGCGCCTCCTATAGATCCCTTCGATGGTGGGTCCAGGACAGTTCTTAAGAGAGATGCATGCCCATGAATTGGAAATTGTTGTCTCTTTCCACTGCTGACTTGTTGATGAAGACAGGTTTGTGATTCTAAGCCTTCCTCTTCTAAAGTCAGCAATCAGTTCCTTGGTTTTACTGACATTGAGAGCAACGTTGTTGTTCTTACACCATTCAATCAGATGATTGATCTCTCTCCTATGCTCTGACACATCATTATCTGTAATCCGTCCAACAATGGTGTTGTTAAAGAAGGAGTTGGAACTGTGCCCAGTTACGCAGTCATGGTTATAAAGTGAGTAGACCTGGGGCATTCAGGTACCCCTATGCTGATGGTTATCGAGGAGGAAATATTGTTGCGTATTTGTGCCAATTGTGTTCTGTTGATGAGGAAGTCAAGGAACTAATTGCAAGAGAATTTGCAGAGATCCAGCTCACCTGACTTAGTAACAAGTTTAGGAGGGAATGATGGTGATGAATGTTGAGCTGTAGTCTATGACCAACAACCTGACATATGTGTTTTTATTGTCCAAGAGGTCCAGTGCAGAGTGGAAAGCCAGCGAGCATGCATCCCCTGTTGATCTATTGTGGCAGTAGGCAAATTATAGTGGGTCCTGGATCTTGCTGAGGTCGTAGTTGATTTGCGCCACAACCAACCCCTCAAAACACTTAATCACCACGGACATTTAGGACGGCACGGTGGCGTAACGGTAGAGCCACTGCCTTGCAGCGGCAGAGACCCATGTTCGATCCTGACTACGGGTGCTTGTCTGTATGAAGTTTGTACGTTCTCCACGTGATCTACGTGGATTTTCTTTGAGATCTTCGGTTTCCTCCCACACTCAAAAGATGTAGAGGTTTGTAGGTTAATTGGCTTGGTATAAATGTAAAATTGTGCCTAGTGTGTGTAGGGTAGTGTTTATGTGCGGGGATCGCTGGTCAGTGTGGACTCAGTGGGCCGAAGGGCCTGTTTTCGCGCTGTATCTCTAAACTAAATTAGTGCCTCCGAATGGTAGTCATTGAGGCATGTCACCTTATTCTTCTTGAGCACCAATGTTATTGATGTCATTTTGAAGCTGGTGGGAACCTTAGACCTCAGTAATGAGAGGTTGAAGATGTCTGCAAAAACTCCAGCCAGTTGGTCCATGCAGGTTTTGAGAATGTGACCAAGTACACAGAGACAACAAGCATGCCATATACCTTCTTCATCGCTCTATCTACCTGTGTTGCCATTTTAAGGGAACTATGAATTTGAAACCCAAGTTATCTCTGTTCACTGACATTCCTTGGGGCCTTTACGTTTACTATACACATCCTGCCTTATTTAACTTCCCAAAATGCATGATATCACATTTGTCGGGATTAACTTCCATTGGCCAATGCTCCGCCCAACTTTCCATCCGGTCTATATTCTGCAGTAGCCTTGGTTAACCTTACTCGCTATCCAATCACCTCCAATTTCCATGCCATCCCTGAACTCATTAATTGCACCTCTACTTGAATGTAGAATGCCAATTCAGAGAGACAGATCATCAAGAGATGTAATAGTATGGGTGCAGATGAAAAGCCATTACCAATGATTCTGTGACAGACTAAATGAATAAAAATGGGTTGATAGTTTAGAGATACAGCACGGAAACAGGCTCTTCAGCCCACCGAGTTTGCACCGACCAGCAATCCCCGCACATTAACGCTATCCTACACACACTAGAGACAATTTACATTTATACCAAGCCAATTAACCTACAAACCTGTACGTCTTTGGAATGTGGGAGGAAACCGAAGATCTCTGAGGAAACCGAGAGTACAAACTCCGTACAGGCAGCACCCGTAGTCGGGTTCGAACCCGGGCCTCCAGCTCTGCAAGTGCTGTAGGCATCAGCTCTGCCACTGTGCCACTGTGCTGCCCCAAGTATGCAGAAATTTATGTATCTTTTCACTATATGTCGGTACACATGCCAATAATATGCCAATACCAATGTCAAACTAGTGTTTCAAGTAGTACAAGATAGGTTTAATCTGATTACCCATCAGCTACTATTTATGGGAAACTTCCCTTCCTCTTACTTGAAGTGACTCAATGAATATTTTTAGAAATCTGTTTGTTTCCTGTCTGATCTAGTTGGATTATTAATTTTAAAGCTCCATTCCAGGCTGTTTTAGTCAGCTGGGACATCTGTTCCTGCAAAATAAATTGTATACTTTGCGTACTGGAGAGAAATGAATTATGTTTACGTAAGTTCCTTAAATTCAGTCCAGATGGCCATTGCGTGTTCTATTGTTTATTCAACTTATGACGTATTATAACCTATCCAACTGTTTATTTCAATGTAGGATGCAGTTCAGGTGCTTTTGAAACATTCTGCGGATGTGAATGCTCGTGACAAAAACTGGCAGACTCCATTACATATTGCTGCTGCAAACAAGGCTGTGAAATGTGCAGAAGCTCTCGTTCCTCTTTTAAGTAACGTAAATGTCTCCGACCGAGCTGGGAGAACAGCTTTACACCATGCTGCCTTCAGTGGACATGTAGAGGTATTCTATTTTAAAATCGTCTAACATTGAAGATTTTGGAATACAATGTTTTAATTAAAGACAACTTTCTTTGTATGATTTAGAGAGTGAACAGTTATCATATTTTGCTTTCCTAACTTTTGCACATCTTTTAATGTTTTATAATTTGCATGCAAAAAAATCCCAACTGCTTGGATGAACAAGCATCTGAAGGAATAAATGTTTTGAAAGAGAAAGATCCTATAAATTGGCTCTGCAAGCACAACAACAGAGTTCAAATATGATTTAAAAACTATTCATTTAAATGCAACAATTATAGACTGAAAAGTTTTGCATTCCCAACTATTGAATCTATAACCTGATATATGATTTGATAAAATACTATAATTTTAGTGCCAGTTTTTCCAAAAAATAACTAATCAACTAAATAAATTATACTTGCCTACTTTTAGAAATAAATTCATTCCCCCACCTCCATTAATTTAGAAACTTCTTTGAAATTAACTTCACAACAAAACAAAATTATCACCAAGATGAATTGAGCAGTGCCTTAGCTTTGATGAAATCTCTGGATTCACAACTTTAATTAGGGAATTGCATTCAACTTTTTAGGTCCAATTTAAATTTGAGGACACGGGAAAATGCAGATGCCAGTTTACAAAAAAGACACAAAGTGCTGGAGTAACCCAGTGGGTCAGGCAGCATCGCTGGAGAACATTGATAGGAGACTGAAGAAGGATCCAAATTAGATACATCACCTATCCATGTTATCCAGAGATTCTGCCTGCCCTGCTGAGATATTCCAACACTGCCAATTTCATTTTGGTTGCTTTATACAACATCATAATTGTTTATCCTTTTACTGTGAACATTAACATTTTTCTGGAAGAATCAACAGCCTCTTTACTTACAGAAGTGGTGTTTAATCATGAAATACAAGTACAATGTAATCCTAAACTGAATTTAGTTAAACTATATTTTTTTCCAGATGGTTAGTTTGCTTCTATCCAGAGGTGCTAACATCAATGCCTTTGATAAGAAGGACCGACGAGCTATTCACTGGGCTGCCTACATGGGTATGTTGTTACAAAGATTCTTCAAGTCCTGCGCTTTACATTTTGACAAGAGGTCTTGGGGTGGGTTTAAAAAATATTAAATCAGGCATAAAATGGAATGGTGGGCTGAAAGGTATGCACAGTTTCATTAGGAGTGTGTGCTTTAGTTAATGTAAGGCAACAGGGAAACCAGCTAAGATGGCAATTAAGCCCTTTTGCAGAATATGTTCTATATTAAATGCAATTTTGGGAATCCAAATTGTGTGTTAAGCTTTCAGTTTATTTGCACATTATATGTTTAAAAAAAACAATGGTTTCAGTGTGTTATGATGTAGTTGTTCCTTTGTGTTTTAACTGTAATTACGTAAAAGTCACTGTACAGAAGCAGCCAATTCAGCAGGCTGGACAATGCTGTGTTTTATGTTCTTAATGAATATTCTGCCACTGTCCACTGCAATCCTATTTCATCTTGCTTTTTCAAAACATTTTTTTCCTATCTCATGGATATGTCTGGTTCTGCTAAAGTGCCACTTGTTTGAGCATTTCCTTATGGCAGAGTATTCCAGATGTAATTACTTCAGGGTAACGAGGTTGCACCAGAATTCCTTATTAGATTGACTGATGATGATTTATCATTTGGCCCTTGTTCTGGATTTGTGCAAGTGGAATTCTTTCTGTTTACCCCTTTCAATCTCCTTCATGTAGGACATATGAATTAGGAACAAAAATCAGCCATTTCGTCCTGTTCTGTTGTTTTATGAGATTGGTTGATTTGATTGTAACTTCATCTTTGCATTTTCAACATCTTCACCTTGTTTATCAGAAGTCATCTGCTTCTGGCTTAAACATAGGCAAAGACTTTGAACTGCACTTTAAAGGCTGATGGCTCATGAGAAGGCTACAAAGGCTCCTAAGAACATTTTTAGTTCCCTTATTTCTGTTATAAATGGTCAATCCTTTATGTGGAAACAGTCACTCCTTATTTTTACATTCCCTCATAAGAGGAAGCATTCTCTCCATATCCACCCAGTTAAGAACCCTCGGTCATGTACGTATCAATGAAATTCCCCTTCTCTCTTAACCCCTTCTCCTAGCCTGTCTGACCTTTCCACAAAAGAAAACTTGCCCGTTACTCTATTAGTTTAAATGAATCTGTTGAGTTCCTTCTGACATATTTCCTTACAGGAGAAAAATGCCATAAACTGTACTCAGGAAGTGATTTCACCAATACTCTATATTAATGACGCATAAACTCCTATGTTGAATTCTTCTAGCAATAACAATAATGTTCTGTCAGCATTCCTAACTGCTTTCTGTAACTATATACAATACTTCTGTAAATCATGCACAAGGATAATCAGATCCCTGTGCATTTTAGAGCTCTACAATCTCTCAGCAGTTTCTCAAAAGTTTCTTTTTTTAATTTTGGTTGCTAAATTTTTTTGAAAAAGGAGTTGTATTTGTAATTTTTTAATCTAATGGAACCTTGCCAAAAACTAGGGAATTTTAGAAAACTAAAAGCAATCTATCTGCTATCTCACTAAACACTTTTAAGACAGCTGATGTCCACCAACACTCAGAGATTTGTCTGATTACAGGTGAAATAGTTTGTTCAGTACCAGTTTCCTGGATACTGATTTTTTTTTACTTCCTCCCTCTGAAATCGATAGCTCTGAAATCGATATGCAGCAGGATCTTGATCAATTGGCCAGGTGGGCTGAGGAATGGTTGATGGAATTTAATACAGAGAAATGTGAGGTGTTGGATTTTGGAAAGTCTTAACAAGGGAGAAATATTTTATAGGAGACTGAGGGGTAACTTTTTCATGCAAAGGCTGATGCTGAGCTGCCGGAGTTGGTAGTTGAGGCAGGGACTATTGGAATGTTAAAGAAGCAATTAGAGAGGTACATGGATAGGACAGGTTTAGAGGAATATGGGCAAAACACAGGCTAGTTTAGATGGGACATGTTGGTTGGTGAGGGCAAGTTGGGCCGAAGGGCCTGTTTCTACATTACGAGTCTATGACTAATAGACAATAGGTGCAGGAGTAGGCCATTTGGCCCTTCGAGCCAGCACCGCCATTCACTGTGATCATGGCTGATCGTCCACAATCAGTATCCCGTTCCTGCCTTCTCCCCATATCCCTTGACTCCGTTATCTTTAAGAACTTTTGAAAGCACCCTGAGAATCGGCCTCCAATGCCTTCTGAGGCAGAGAATTCCACAGGTTCGCAACTCTCTGGGTGAAAAAGTTTTTCCTCATCTCCGTTCTAAATGGCCTACCCCTTATTCTTAAACTGTGGCCCGGTTTTGGACTCCCCCAACATCGGGAACATGTTTCCTGCCTCTAGCATGTTCAATCCCTTAATAATCTTATATGTTTCAATAAGATGCCCTTTCATCCTTCTAAATTCCAGTATATACAAGCCCAGTCGCTCCATTCTTTCAACATATGACAGTCCCGCCTCCCGGGAATTAACCTCATGAACCTACGCTGCACTCCCTCAATAACAAGACTGTCCTACCTCAAATTTGGAGATCAAAACTGCACACAATACTCCAGGTGTGGTCTCACCAGGGCCCTGTACAACTGCAGAAGGACCTCTTTGCTCCTATACCCAACTCCTCTTGTTATGAAGGTCAACATGCCATTAGCTTTCTTCACTGACTGCTGTACCTGCATGCTTCTGAAATGTTTCTGAAATGTTGCTCGTGTCTTCTATGGTGCAAAATTGCTGTTTAATTCACTTGCCTTAATTGCTGTTCAATTCACTTACCTAATCATTATTTTTCATTATTAATTCCCCAGACCTGTTTTCTATAGAACTACCATCACTTTGGTAACTCTTTTACAAATGATTTTGTAACTATACTAAATCTTGTATAGGTTGCTTTCTGCTTGACCCCAGAATCTTTACATTTATTTAACATAAACTCCTCATCCAATCTTCCTTTGCTCAACAGATATTTACAGGCTAAATGTAGATTGAAATCTGCCATGATTGTTGGCCTCCTTTGAAGCTTTTCTATATGTTATGTCCTACAATCTGAAAGCTTTGAAGATTATCTGTCGGACAAATAGATAGAAAGAAAGAACAATACTGCACTGGAACAGGCACTTTGGTCCATGATGCCTGTGCCAACCATGATGCCAAATTAAATTTGCGCTGCCCTCGCAGCTGCGGCTTGCCTGCAGTCCGTTTGTCTTTTGTGTTTTTTGTTTTTGTCTTAATTGTAGTTTAAATATGATGTAGTGTTTGTGGTTGTGTGTTATGGGGTGGGGGTGGGAACTGTAAAAGTGTCTCTCCCGAACGGAGACCCGACCGTTGTTTTCTGTGACGTGTCTCCGTTCCCGCTGCGGCCTACCATCGGCCACGCACCTGGAGCTGGCGGCCTCCGGCTGGGACCACCTGGGCTCAGGTTCGCAGAGCCCGCGGCCCGGACTCACCACCTGCGGCGCTGGCTGCCTTCGGATGCTGCGGGAGTGGCTGCGACTCGTCTCCGGAGGCTTCGGCTGGACGTCGGAAGCCCGCAGGCCCCTGGAATGGGGCCGACATCGGGAGCTCCGGCAGCGGCAGCGTCTTCGCCCGCCCCGAATCGCGGGGCTTGGGCGGCCCGCCGCGGACCTTTCACCGTCCGGCACGGCGCTTCAATGTCGGGAGCCCCGACTGCCCCGATGTGGCAACTCCAACAGCCTGACCGTGGGAGAAGACAGCAGGGGAAGAGAAAAAGACATTCTGGCCTTCCATCACAGTGAGGAGGTGACTGGAGGAGACTCACTGTGATGGATATTTCTTTTGTTTGGTGTTGGTTTATGATTGTATGTGTTATTGCATATTTTTATTGCTTATTTTTAATGGTCTTATTGTTGAACTGCGGGTAATTTTTCATTTCACTGCACATTTATGTGTATGTGACAAATAAATTGACTATTGACTATTGACTAATCACTTCAGCATGCATATGATCCATATACGTAAATTTCTTGCATTTCTTACACAAAGGATGGTTGTTATATGGAACGAGCTGCCAGAGGAGGTAGTTGAGGCAGGTACAATCACAATGTTTAAAAGACATTCGACCAAGTGGACCCGTTGGGCCCAAACCTCTCCTGCATTGGTCAGAGGGTAGTTGGTGTCTGGAAGCAGCTACCAGAGAAAGTTATGGAACCAGATACTATTTCGAAAATATATTCGGATACATATATAGATAGGAGGGGTTTAGAGGGCAATGACCAAGTGGACCCGTTGGGCCCAAACCTCTCCTGCCACCTCCTCCCCCCACCTCCTCCCCCCTCCTCCTCCCTCCTCCCCCCTCCTCCCTCCTCCCCCCTCCTCCTCCCCCCCCCTCCTCCCCCCTCCTCCTCCCTCCCCCCTCCTCCTCCCTCCCCCCTCCTCCCTACATGGACAGGATAGATTTAGAAAGATATGGGTCAAAAGCAGGCAGGTGGGACTAGTGCAAATGAGGCAGGTTGGTTGGTGTGGGCAGGTTGGGTGAAGGGCCTGTTTCCACGCGAGATTACTTTATGACTCTCCCCAATCTGCCTCCTCCAATTATATTGATACAGTATATTAATGTTAATACTGCAACACTTGCATCTTCCTTTCACCACTTAGTTTCTTTTTGAATGTTCAAAGAAGCAGTGCAGTGATTTGCTTGTATTAATGGCATATGATAAATCACCTAGAAACTATTGTTACCGAGATTGAGCATAGCCTTTTCAATTTGTATTTTGCACTTGACAGAGTTCGAGTGAAATTTCATTGCCAAATAGCTACTGAGATGAAGCTATAGTTTTAATAGATTAGTTGCATCAAAATGGATTTGGTCGAAATTATGAATATTTTGTAATGTCAATGTCTGCATATCTTTTTTTTCTGCTTTAATAGGTCACATTGAAGTGATTAAGCTGTTGGTAGCACATGGAGCTGAAGTAACATGTAAGGATAAGAAAGCTTATACTCCACTTCATGCTGCAGCTTCCAGTGGAATGCTAAGTGTCGTCAAGTACCTGCTGGACCTTGGAGTTGATGTAAGTCAATATATTTCTACACATTCTATTACATGTGACAATAATTCAGCCACACTTTATTTATGTAACTCATAGGTAATAATTTGTTATGATGGCCAAATGTTACCATATTTTTACCATAGTTTCTTATTCAAGGCACAGATTTTAATTTTTAAAAAGTGACACATGATGCTACTTGCTAACTTTAGTTTGTACCTTTTGCATGTTTTGTAACACAAGTTACAATATATTTGCTATCAATTACTATTTAAATTCTTGCAATGAAACGTGATAATGCATGTCTCATTATATTCTTATTGAAGTTCTACCTCAGTAGTGCCAGCATAATAAATACCAGCAAAATATTAGTTCTAGTTATGTATTTTTGAAATAAAGATGTCGATTTCCACAGCATTCTCTTATCCCATGTGAGCAATGACACAATTGATACTTACTCAAGTACATTAAAAAATCTTGCAAATAGTAACAGCCGAAAATCAAAATTAATTGAATGCTGAAAATAGTACCCAGCAAATTGGGAAGCATCTGTAAAGTTGATAGTTTGGTAATTTTTCTCGCTCTGGAGATTATTCCAAAATCAAGTAATTGTAGATACAAGGACCCTGCGGATACAGTTTTTAGTTTTTATTGTAACAAAATGCTTACTTTTGTCCTGATACTAATAAAATCATATTTGAACCATTACTTTGGATGGCTCCATTTCCGTTGCTATTTAACACAAGAGCAATTTTGCATCTTCAGCCTCTCCTTGCTGAAAAATTTCATCTCTGATACATTCATTTTTTGCTCTTAGTAATTCATAAGATTCTGCACAACCTCCAACAAGTACTACCATCTTATTTGCAATTCATTTCCAATTTTGCTGTCGTAATTTAGTTTAAAATAGTAAACAAAATCATTGATAATGCAACAAAACAAAATGAGAACATTTAAAAAAAGATAAGCATTTCATAACTCAACACATTTGAATTGCGAAGCATCCTTTTGCTGATGACATGGAATGTTGACATTTTAAAACTCGTCATGTTCCTTGGTTTTGAGACTTGTGGAATTCTTAAATTTTGTGAACAATGCAAGGTTTTTTGTGTGAAGTGCTGTGACCATTTACTGTTACATACTTCAACAGATTAATGAACCAAATGCATATGGAAATACCCCTCTTCATGTGGCCTGTTATAATGGCCAGGATGTAGTTGTGAATGAACTCATTGACTGTGGAGCAAATGTCAACCAAGTGAATGAGAAGGGCTTCACCCCATTGCATTTTGCTGCTGCTTCAACACATGGTGCATTGTGTTTAGAACTATTGGTCAGTAATGGGGCAGAAGTGAATATCAAGGTAAGGAATACTACAGGTCTATTGTCGGTACATGGAAATTAAATTCTTCACATTTGCTATGCTTAAGAACTAGGCTGAATGAGAAGTTGAGTGATTTTATTCTTGGTGTCGGTAGCTTCCTATGAAATGTGGGTTTTTCATTTTAATGTAATGGTGATTTCCCTTGCAGATTGTCCAAACTAAATTATTAGCTTCCATAAACCAGAGTAAACACGTGCAGAAATTAACTACATGTTTAGAACTCAGGTTTGGCTAAGATTTTGGCAGTTGAAAGATTATTTCATACAATTGCCATTCAAAAGTAATCTTTACTTTTTTCTGTTCATGATATAAATCATGCTTCATTTGTGCCCTCAGCAGTAGATTACCTTAAAATTGAATAATATTTGCTGGTCTTCTATTTTCTTTACATTCTTTTCTTCCGGCCTGTGCCCCTTTTCCTTTATATACTTGCATCACCCAATTCGAACAACTTGTCCACTTCTATCAAAGGCATGCACTTTAACCGCTCCAAAGTGAGTTTTATCCTACATTCTTGATGGTATTGTCCCTGGCTGCCATTATATCTGCAACAATTGCAGAATATCCTCTCTTCATTCTGATAGCTCTTGGCATAATGGCTACATTCTATCCTGTCCTAACTTTTACTAAAATTGAATCCAACCTATTTGGTAGTTAACTAATCTTGAAAACTCATGTGCCGTCTATCATCTGTTTTCCATTTCTAAGATAATCTAGTTGCATCACAGCCATTGCTGCGTCAAGACGGAAGTTTAGTATCGCAAATTCAAATTTTGTTCTCTCAATTCTGCTGCAGGTCTTGCATCTTAAAGGAAAGTTATTCCATCTGTCCTGCCTATCATTAATTCCACTTCACTATAAATCTACCTGTACAATTGTGTGAGAAGTTTCCAGTTTAGATTGTTTTAGGTAGATTTAGAGATACGGCGCGGAGTCCGCGCCCCCCAGCGATCCCCGCACATTATCACTAGCCTACACACACTAGGGACAATTTTTACATTTACCCAGTCAATTAACCTACATGCCTGTACGTCTTTGGAATGTGGGAGGAAACCGAAGATCTCGGAGAAAACCCACGCAGGTCACGGGGAGAACGTACAAACTCCGTACAGACAGCGCCCGTAGTCAGGATCGAACCTGAGTCTCCGGCGCTGCATTCGCTGTAAGGCAGTAGCTCTACCGCTGCGCCACCGTGCCACCCTGGTTTACTGGTTAAGTTTCAATTTGAAAATGCTGCACATTTGCTAAAGTTGATAGCCATTTCAGTGAAGGCTGTGCATGTTTTAGGAAATGCAGTATTTTATTCAATTTTAGCAATAATGTTGTGCTGAATGTGGTGAAGATGTGATGATGCCAAAAGACGTTTCTGCCATAGCAGTTTCTATACTCAAACCTTGAAAGACACCTTTATGCCATCGGTATAATTTCTGTTTTGCCCATTAGCAAAACCTGCACATAGAGTCATAGAGTCACATCATCGAAACAGGCCCTTCGGCCCAACTTACCCATGCTGACCACCATGCCCCACCTACACTAGTCCCATCTTCCTGTGTTTGACCCATGTCCTTCTAAACCTAATCGATCCATGTACCTGTCCAAATGTTTTTAAATGTTATGATGGTACTTGCCTCAACTATCTCCTCTGGCAGCTCGTTTCACATACCTATCACCCTTTGTGTGTAAAAAAAAAAGTTGGCCCTCGGGTTCTTATTAAATCGTACCCCCTCCTCACCTTAAATCTATGTCGTCTGGTTCTTGATTCCCCTACTTTGGGTAAAAGAAAGCATTTACCCTATCTTTTCCTCTCATGATCTTATACGCCTCCATTAGATCACCCCTTATCCTCCTGCGATCCAAGGAATAAAGTCCTAGCCTGTTCAATCTCTCCCTATAGCTCATATTCTCGAGGTTCTGAGGCACAGCTGAAAAGGGAAAAGTCAGACAGAGCCATAGTGACAGGAGACTTGGTAGCTAGGGGGGACAGACAGGAGAATCTGTGGCAGATGATGTATTACCTCCCTACTTCCAGCATTCAGGGTGTCTCCGCGCGGCTGCAGAACATTCTCAAGGTGGAGGCGAGCAGTCAGAAGTGATTATGTACATTGACACAAATGACATGGGTAGGAAAAGGGATAAGGTCCTGCTAAATGAATATAGGGAGTTAGACAGAAGATTTAAAAGCGGGACCCCGAGGGTAGTAATCTCAGAATTACTCCTGGTGCCACGTGCTAGTGAGGATAGGTAGAGGAAAATAGGACAGATGAATGCGTGGTTCAGGAGTTGGTGCAGGGACAGAGATTCAGATTTTTGGACCATTGGAGCAAGGCGACCAATACAAGAGAGACTGGTTGCATCTGAACTGGCAGGGGACCAATAACCTTGCAAACAGGTTCACTCGTGCTACCTGGGAGGGTTTACACAAGTAAGGGGGTGGGTAAAAGAGTGCTAGGTCAGAAATTGGAAGGAGTGGTGAGAAGGTAGAGGTTAGGACCAGCAAGTCTCAAACTAAGGACAGGCAAGGAGAGGTGAAGGAACAGGGTGATGGACTGAATTGTGTTTATTTCAATGCAAGGAGTATTGTGAAGAAAGCAGATGAATGTAGAGCCTGGATCAGTGTTTGGGACTATGAAGTTGTGGTCATTGCGGAAACTTGGTTGTGAGAGGGACACAACTAGTCGCCTCAATGTTCTGGTGTTTCAGATGTGATCAAGAGAGAGGCAAAAGAGGTGGAAGAATTGCATTACCAATCAGCGAGACTGTCACAGCAGCAATCAGAGGACATTCTGGAGCGTTCGTCCACTGGGACGATATGGGTAGAGCTTAGAAATAAGAAAGTTACAGGCACTCTATTGGAATTGTACCATAGGCCTCTCAATAGCAAGCGGGAGGAATAAATTTGTGGACAGATTTCCAAAGGATGCCGGAGCAATCAGGTTGTCTCAGTGGGTGACTTTAACTTCCCCAATGTTAACTGGGACTGGCTCAGTGCCAAAGGCTGAGACAGGGCAGATTTTGCTAAGTGTATTCATGGGTTTCTTGAAACAGTATGTGGATAGTACTGGACCTTGTGTTGGGAAATGAGCTTGATGAGTGGTGTTTCAGCGGAAGAGCATTTTGGGGATATGATCACATTTCCATATGTTTTAAGATTGTTTTGAATAGGGAGAATGCCGGCCCTTGTGGGATGGTACTAAATTGGAGTAAGGCAGACTGCAATGTTATCAGGCAATAGCTTGAGGCAAGAATTAATAACAGTTGTTATTGGGCAAGTACACATCTGACATATAGGAGTTATTTAAAAGCTTGGTGTTCTATATTCCTATAAGGAGGAGGGATAAGGATGGCAAAATAAAGGAACCTTGGATGACCAAAGAGGTTGTAAATTTGGTCAAAAAGTAAAAGGAAGTGCATGCAAGGTCCAGCCGATTAAGGTGCACAGGATTAACAATGATTTGGTCATATGTATTTAGAACGGCCTTACTGATAGAAGGCAGAGGGTTGTGGCGGAAGGACAATATTCAGTCTGTCACCAGTGATATACAGGACGTGTTCTATCAGTGCTGGGACCGCTGCTGTTCATAAGTTATAGGATCAGAATTAGCTGATTTGCTGCCCATGTCAAAACCCTTTCGTAGCAAACTTCCACAAATGTTCAGCAGGATGGTTCATAAATTCATAGGTCATAGGAGCAGAATTAGGCCATTCGGCCCATTGAGTTTACTCTGCCATTCAATCATGGCTGATCTATCTTTCCCTCTCAACCCCATTCTCCTGCCTTCTCCCCTGACACCTGTACTAATCAAGAATCTATCAATCCCCACAGACACATCCATTGACTTGGCCTCCACAACCTTTGGGGCAATGAATTCCACAGATTCACCACCTGCTGTTTGTGATATATATATAAATTTAAATGACTGGGACGTAAACGTAGACAGGTTGGTTAATAAATTTGCAGATGACACATTGCTGCATTCGCGCACTGTGGGGAAGCCTGTCGAGGTATAAAGCTGGACATAGATCAGCTACTGAAATGGACGGAGAAATGGCAGATGGAATTTAATCTGAGCACGTGTGAGGTATTGCACTTTGGAAGGTCAAATATGTGGGGAAGATATAATGGTATGACCCATAACAGCACAGATGTAGGGGGAGCTTGGGATCTGTCCATCATTGCCTGAAAGTGGCAAAACGAGTAGCGTAGTAAAGAAGTCAAGAGTGTTTTATTGTCATGTGTCCCAGATAGAACAATGACATTCTTACTTGCTGCGGCACAACAGGATATGTAAACATAGTACACTGTAAACAATATTAGTTTTCTTAAACAGTATGTGGAGGCCCCCACACGTGAGAGGGCAACGCTGGATCTAGTATTGGGGAAATTGGGAAGGGCAAGTTAATGAAGTGTGTGTGGAGGAGCCTTTTGGGCCAAGTGTCCACAGTTCGATTAGGTTTAAGATAGTTATGGATCGGGATGGAGTGGGTCCACGTGTTAAAATGCTCAACTGGGGTAAGGCCAACTTTGAGGGTATGGGAGAAGGTTTCGCTCAAGTTGACTGGAGCAGATTATTTGAGGGGAAAGGAACATTGGCGAAGTGGGATGTTTATAAAAGTGTACTGAAGAAAGCTCAGGGTGTGTACGTCACCATTAGAGTGAAAGGCAAAGCAGGCAAACGTAAGGAAGCTTGGCTAAAGAGGGAAATTGAGACGTTGGTCAAAAACAAGAAGGATGCATGGGACAGGTATGGGCAGCTGGGATCAAGTGCATCCCTGGAGGAGTTTCGGGAACTAAGGAGCAAACTAAAAAAGGAGATCAGAAGGGCAAAAAGGGGCCAGGAGATAGCTCTGGCGAGTAGCATAAAAGACAATCCCAAAAGATGTTATAAATACATAAGGGGGAAAGGGGTAACTGGAGAGTGAGTGGGGCTTCTCAGGAATAAAAGCGGTCACCTTTGTGTGGAGCCACAGGAGATGGGCAAGGTCTGAGTATTTCTCTGTATTTACCGAGGAGAAAGATAGTAGGACGGAGGAAATTGGAGCAGTCACTGGAAGTGTCATGAGAGCAGTCAGGGTTACCGTCGAGGAAGTATTGAAGGTACTGTCGTGTTTGAAGGTAGACAAATCTCCGGGGCCTGATCAGATATATCCGAGGACATTGCGGGAAACTAGAGAGGAAATTGCGGGAGCCCTGGTTGAAATTTATGAGTCGTCCTTAAATACAGGAGAGGTGCCAGAGGATCGGAGGGTGGAAAATGTTGTGCCTCTTTTCAAGAGGGGTTGCAGGGAAAATGCTGGGAACTATAGGCCGGTGAGCTTAACATCTGCAGTTGGTAAGTTACTGGAGAATATTTTGAGGGATAGGATATACAGGCTTTTGTATGGGCAAGAGCTGATTAGGGACAGTCAGCATGGTTTTGTACGTGGGAGGTCGTGTCATAAATCTGTTTTTTTTTTTAAAGATGTGAGCAAAAAGGTTGATGAGGGCAGACCTGTGGATGTTGGACTTTAGTAAGGCGTTCGACAAGGTGCCGCATGGTAGGCTGCTTTGGAAGGGTAGATCTCATGGAGTCCAAGGAGAGACAGCTGAATGGATAGCAAATTGGCTCCATGGAAGGAAATAGAGGGTGATGATGGAAGGTTGCTTCTCAGAATGGTGGCCTGTGACTAGTGGTGCTCCTCGGTTCGATGCTGGGCCCATTACTGTTTGTCATCTACATCAATGATTTGGATGAGAACATACAGGGCAAGCTTAGCAAGTTTGCAGATGATAGCAAAGTTAGTGGTTTTGCAGATAGCGAAGATGGTTGTGAACGATTGCAGCAGGATCTGGATCGATTGGCCAGGTGGGCGGAGGAATGGTTGATGGAATTTAATACAGAGACGTGCGAGGTGTTGCAGCTTGGGACGTCGAACAAGGGCAGGACCTACACAGTAAATGGTAGGCCTCTGAGTGGTGCTGTAGAGCAGAGTGATCTACGAGTACCGGTGCATGGTTCCTTGAACGTCAAGTCGCAGGTAGATAAGGTGGTCAAAAAAGTTTTTGGCTCTTTGGCCTTCATCAGTCAGAGTATTGAGTATAGATGTTGGGAGGTCATGTTGCAGTTGTATAAGACGTTGGTGAGACCGCTTTTGGAATATTGTGTTCAGTTCTGGGCACCATGTTATCGGAAAGATATTGTCAAGCTTGAAAAGGTTCAGAAAAGATTCATGGATAGGACAGGTTTGGAGGGTTATGGACCAAGTGCAGGCAAGTGGGACGAGGGTAGCTGGGACATTGTTGGCCGGTGTGGCTGAGTTGGGCCGAAGGGCCTGTTTCCACACTGTATCACTCTATGACTAATATGATAAACGAGAGAGAAACAAAAAGTTCAGTGTGTATATCACTGAGGAAGATACACACAATCTCCCAAATGTTCTAGGGGCTGGAGAACCTAGGGTGATGGAGGAACTGAAGGAAATCCACATTAGGCAGGAAATGGTTTTGGGTAGACTGATGGGACTGAAGGCTGATAAATCCCCAGGGCCTGATGGTCTGCATCCCAGAGTACTTAAGGAGGTGGCTCTAGAAATAGTGGAAGCATTGGAGATCATTTTTCAATGTTCTATAGATTCAGGATCAGTTCCTGTGGATTGGAGAATAGCAAATGTTATCCCACTTTTTAAGAAAGGAGGGAGAGAGAAAACGGGTAATTATAGACCAGTTAGTCTGACATCAGTGGTGGGGAAAATGCTGGAGTCAATTATAAAAGACGAAATTGCTGAGCATTTGGATAGCAGTAACGGGATCATTCCGAGTCAGCATGGATTTACGAAGGGGAAATCATGCTTGACAAATCTACTGGAATTTTTTGAGGATGTAACTAGGAAAATTGACAAGGGAGAGTCAGTGGATGTGGTGTACCTCGACTTTCAGAAAGCCTTCGACAAGGTCCCACATAGGAGATTAGTGGGCAAAATTAGGGCACATGGTATTGGGGGTAGGGTACTGACATGGATAGAAAATTGGTTAACAGACAGAAAGCAAAGAGTGGGGATAAATGGGTCCCTTTCGGAATGGCAGGCAGTGACCAGTGGGGTACCGCAAGGTTCGGTGCTGGGACCCCAGCTATTTACGATATACATTAATGACTTAGACGAAGGGATTAAAAGTACCATTAGCAAATTTGCAGATGATACTAAGTTGGGGGGTAGTGTGAATTGTGAGGAAGATGCAATAAGGCTGCAGGGTGACCTGGACAGGTTGTGTGAGTGGGCGGATACATGGCAGATGCAGTTTAATGTAGATAAGTGTGAGGTTATTCACTTTGGAAGTAAGAATAGAAAGGCAGATTATTATCTGAATGGTGTCAAGTTAGGAGGAGGGGGAGTTCAACGAGATCTGGGTGTCCTAGTGCATCAGTCAATGAAAGGAAGCATGCAGGTTCAGCAGGCAGTGAAGAAAGCCAATGGAATGTTGGCCTTCGTAACAAGAGGAGTTGAGTATAGGAGCAAAGAGGTCCTTCTACAGTTGTACCGGGCCCTGGTGAGACCGCACCTGGAGTACTGTGTGCAGTTTTGGTCTCCAAATTTGAGGAAGGATATTCTTGCTATGGAGGGCGTGCAGCGTAGGTTCACTAGATTAATTCCCGGAATGGCGGGACTATCGTATGTTGAAAGGCTGGAGCGATTGGGCTTGTATACACTGGAGTTTAGAAGGATGAGGGGAGATCTTATTGAAACATATAAGATAATTAGGGGATTGGACACATTAGAGGCAGATAACATGTTCCCAATGTTGGGGGAGTCCAGAACAAGGGGCCACAGTTTGAGAATAAGGGGTAGGCCATTTAGAACGGAAATGAGGAAGAACTTTTTCAGTCAGAGGGTGGTGAAGGTGTGGAATTCTCTGCCTCAGAAGGCAGTGGAGGCCAGTTCGTTGGATGCTTTCAAGAGAGAGCTGGATAGAGCTCTTAAGGATAGCGGAGTGAGGGGGTATGGGGAGAAGGCAGGAACGGGGTACTGATTGATAGTGATCAGCCATGATCGCATTGAATGGCGGTGCTGGCTCGAAGGGCTGAATGGCCTACTCCTGCACCTATTGTCTATTGTCTATTGTCTATATATGCACATACCCACAAGTACGTACGCACGCACACACACACACACACACATATATATTGGAGAGAAGGAATGGGTGACGTTTCGGGTCGAGACCCTTCTTCAGACTGATGTCAGGGGGGCGGGACAAAGGAAGGATATAGGTGGAGACAGGAAGATAGAGGGAGATCTGGGAAGGAGGAGGAGAAGGGGGGGACAGAGAAACATCACCCATTCCTTTTATCCCGAGATGCTGCCTGACCTGCTGAGTTACTCCAGCATTTTGTGAATAAATTGATTTTTACCAGCATCTGCAGTTATTTTCTTACACACACATATATATATATATATCCACATACATACAGGTGCAGCAGGCAGTGAAGAAAGCGAATGGTATGTTGGCATTCATAGCAAGAGGATTTGAGTTTAGGAGCAGGGAGGTTCTGCTGCAGTTGTACAGGGCCTTGGTGAGACCGCATCTGGAGTATTGTGTGCAGTTTTGGTCTCCTAACCTGAGGAAAGACGTTCTTGCCTTAGAGGGAGTACAGAGAAAGTTCACCAGATTGATCCCTGGGATGGCGGGACTTACATATGAGGAAAGACTAGATAGACTGGGCTTGTACTCGCTGGAATTTAGAAGACTGAGGGGGGATCTTATAGAAACATATAAAATTCTTAAGGGGTTGGAGAGGCTAGATGCGGGAAAATTGTTCCCGATGTTGGGGGAGTCCAGAACCAGGGGTCACAGCTTAAGGATAAGGGGGAAGTCTTTTAGGACCGAGATGAGAAAACATTTCTTCACACAGAGAGTGGTGAGTCTGTGGAATTCTCTGCCACAGAAGGTAGTTGAGGCCAGTTCATTGGCTATATTTAAGAGGGAGTTAGACGTGGCCCTTTTTGCTAAAGGGATCAGGGGGTATGGAGAGAAGGCAGGTACAGGCTACTGAGCTGAATGATCAGCCATGATCATATTGAATGGCGGTGCAGGCTCGAAGGGCCGAATGGCCTACTCCTGCACCTATTTTCTATGTTTCTATGACCCCTGAAGGTGTCCTGTGGTACCAAAACATGCAGCAGATCGTTGAAGTCCTGTAAGTTGCGAGGTGGAGCCACTGTGGATTGGACTTGTCGATCCAGGACATCCCACAGATGCTCAATCGGATTGAGATCTGGAGAATTTGGAGGCCAGGGCAACACCGTGAACACTTCATCATGTTCCTCAAACCTTTCCTGAACAATGTGTGCAGTGTGGCAGGGCGCATTATCCTGCTGAAAGAGGCCTCTGCCATCAGGGAATACCATTGCCATGAAAGGGTGTACCTGGTCTGCAACGATGTTTATGTAGGTGACACATGTTAAATTGACGTCCACATAAATGGCCGGACCCAGGGTTTCCCAGCAGAACATTGTCCAGAGCATCACACTCCCTGCATCCAAAACATCACCACGAACTGACTGTTCACTTAAAGCCTAATATATCCCAACCCTTGACAGGTGCCATTGTAACAAGATAATCAATGTTGTTCACTTCACCTGTCAGTGGTCATAATGTTTTGGCTCATCGGTGTGTATATATATATATATATATATATATTTATATGTATACACACATACTCAAAAAACAAACAATAGTAGTGCAATAATAATAATAATAGTCTATTGAAGTTCAGAGCTTATTTGAGGTTGTAGTGTTTTATAGCCTGATGGCTGTAGGGGAGAAGCTGTTCCTGAACCTGGACGTTACAGTTTTCAGACTCCTGTACCTTCTTCCCGATAGCAGGCATGGCCAGGATGGTGTGGGTCTCTGATGATGCTGGCTGCCTTTTTGAGGCAGCGACTCTGATAAATCCCTCCGATGGTGGGGTGGTCAGAGCTGATGATGGACTGGGTAGTGTTCACAACTTTTTGCAGGCTTTTCCGCTCCCGGGCGTTCAAGTTGTCGAACCAGGCTATGATGCAACCAGTCAATGTACACCTGTTCAAGAGAATCCTCTCCGACATACTGAATCTCCGTAACCGTCTCAGGAAGTAGAGGTGTTGATGTGCTTTATTTATAATTGCATCAGTGTGCTGGGTCCAGGAAAGGGGGGGGGAGTGGGTCAGGGGAGGGGAGGGGAGTGTGGGTGGGGGGTCGGAGGAAGGGAGTGGGGGTGGGGAGAGGGGAGTGGGGGTCGGAGGAAGGGAGTGGGAGGGGAGGGGGTGGGTGGAGGTGGGAAGAAAGGGGAGGGGAGTAGGGGGGAGGGAAGGGGGAGTGGAGGTGGGGGGAACGGGGAGGGGAGGGGAGGGGAAGGGAGTGGGTCGGGGGGACAGGAAGGGAGGGGGAGGAGGGGAGTGGAGGTGGGGGAAAGGGGAGGGTAGTGGGGAGAGGGTGGGGAGGGGAGGGAGGGGAGTGGGAGGGGGGAGTGGAGGTGGAGGGGGAGGAGTGGGGGGAGAGGGGGGTGGGGGGAGGGGAGTAGGGGTAGAGGGGGGTGGGGGGAGGGGAATGGGGGTGGGTGGATGAAGTGAGAGGGAGGGGAGTGGGAGGGGGGAGTGGAGGTGGAGGGGGAGGAGTGGGGGTAGAAGGGGGTGGGGGGAGGTGAGTAGGGGTAGAGGGGGGGTGGGGGGAGGGGAATGGGGGTGGGTGGGAGGGTAGTGGGGAGGGGGGGTGGGGTGACATGAACCGTTGTGATTTGCTGTTGAAGACCACTGGAGCAAGTATGTCTTCAATGAAATTAGGAATGTGCAGTTTTAAATGAAACTCTTTCTTCATAACTTAGTCATACATTTTATGACCATTGTTCTTTTCAATACTGAGAATTGGGATGGGTAAGGAAAAAGTGAATAGAAAAAACAAAACAAAACAAAAAAATGTGTTGTAAAAAGTATATCTGTTCAATAACCTTTCTATAAATAGCAGAATATACTCATGATAGGCCTAACATTGTACATGTAGTCCAAGAACTACAAATTGTTGGAAATAATAGTCATTTTTCACACATAAATGTAGCGCAAGGCATATGTATGCATACCTTCTTTTGGTGAAAAGTTGCATTACGTGCCATATTAAGAATTTTGATGTAAAATTCTGAATTTTGGACATCAAAATTCTGAATTTTGGACATCAAAATTCTGAATTTGTAAAATCAAATGTTGGGAGGTCTGCTTGTTGGCTTTACGAAGGCCAGGTGTAGATTTCTTGTATGGCAAGGGATTTGACTTGAATGCTGCAGAATTGGACTTCACCTACCACATCTACACCAAACCCAATCTATCAGGAGCAGACGAGGGCATTCAATTCAATTTGAGATACCAGCTATCAAGACATATAGCAATTCATTCTTCCCTCGCACAATTAAAGCATGGAATAGTCTTCACCCTACTATAGTTATTCAACCAGACGCAACTAAATTTAAGGCAGCTCTTCTCCAAGAAGCCCTTCTTGCTTAAGTCCATACTCCGCCACCTCCAGTTTAAATTCCATTTGAAATATCTTGGAGGACCAAGAACCAAAAACCACCTGGGAGTTCATCCCACAGTTCATCTGTAGGTTCCTAGTTGGGGATTATTTGTATTGTCAGCTTTCCACGCATTGCCCTGAACACTTACCAATGACGTCTGTAATGGCAGTTGCATACTCATTTAGGAAAGCTGCAGAATCCTTGGTAGTACATGTAGTGGAACTTAGTTTCTCACGGACGCCCAGCAACTCCCCTTTAATTATTTTTATCATCAATCTCCACTAGTGATCATTTCCAGCAGACAAGTGAATGGTTTGTACATCTTTGAGATGTAGCAGGAAATAGAGCACTGAGGAAAACCCTATGGTCACGGAGAGAATTTGTCAACTCCACACTACCCAAGGTCAAGATAAAACTTGGATCCCAAGTGCGCTGTGGCAACATTACCAACTATTGTGTAACCATGCTGCCCTACTGATCTTGGACCAAAGAAATTATCCTTTATCTTGGGATTATGACCCAAGGGTTTTGAAGTCTGGCCAAAGAAATAAGCCCCTTGGTCATCTCTGCTATGAATGTTACAATGAGATCACCTCTTAAACGTCCGAGAATGTAGGAAGTCCAATTAATCATTCCTTATTTTAACAATCAAACCAGTGAATTTTAATTGTGCTACCATCAAGGTAGGTTTCTTCATCCGGAAGCAAGGATACCAATTCACATTACTCTAAGCATGATTTCCTCTAATATCGTACACTTCCCTGATCTTGTAGAATAATATCCTTGCATTAAAGGCGAATTTGCAATACCTGCATGCACACTATGCATGAATAATGTTTGAAGATATATAAATACCTCAGAATGCCCTCTCTCTCAGGCTCTCGTGCACTCTCCTTTAACTGATTGCCATTAGGGTTAACTTTGTTACCTAGAATTCTGGACCTCAACGAGACAGTAAAGTGACTATTGTCTTCACTAAGACTATCAAAGCAGCAGGAAAGATGGGAGTGAACACAAGCTTTGATTCAGATAGACAAGGAGTATTCCTGTGGGGGTTCTGACAGCAGAGGTGGATGGAATGTTGTCTGAGAATCTGATACAGTGGTAGTTTGTAGAGTCTCGGCTGTGAGATGGGGTTGCCAGGTTGGCATGATGAATGGAATTTATCGTAAAACTATTTCTGAAAACTTTTGATTTGTATTTTAGCATGCGCACTTAAAAACATAAATCAAGAAAACTGGAAATTCTACAACTGTGTTCAAAGTGTATGATAAACAATTATCTTTGTATATTTAGTCAAATTCCATTCATAAAGTGCATGTTTCTAAAGTGTACCCCTCTCTTCAACAGTAAAGATTTTATCTGTATTTTGTCTTTCTGCATCTCAATTTTATCATTGATTGCATTATTAATTTTATCAAAATCAGTCTGTTCAGTGTACTGTTTTCTTCTGGGTTTACATGAGTGAACATTTTGACTTACAAGAAATCTGGAATATGCTCTGCAAATGGATTGTGAGAGATTCCAACATTGTATTCAAAAGAAAACTGCAGATACAAAGGGGAAATTGTAGAACCACGAGTAAAGGACAAGAGAATGGATTGAATAGAGATCTGTAGTGCAGAGCAGGCATAAGAACAATGAGCAAATGGCCTCCTTCAAGGCAGTATCATTTTAAATCCTGACAGTACTTCTCCAGTTAGGAGCAGATCTGTTTCATCTTAAAATGTTGATATATGATTTGTTCTGAAGTCCAGTTTATTTTTATATATGCATCAAGTGGAAATGAGAATTTGATGAAACCTCTATTACCCACTTTCCAGGTTTGGCTCTAATCACTTCCGTGTTCCATGTTCCCACATTACTTCATACTACAAATCTTAATTTTAGCCAGAAATGATCTGGACAACCTGTTTTCAAATTTGTTTTGAAAATCCATGTAAATAATAACCACAGTATTTCCTGTGAACAGCAAACTCCAGTTTATTTTTTCTTGGTCAATGGATTACCGTTTTAATTCCACATTGACTAATCAAAATTAAATCTCATCTTTCAAAGAGTTTTTTTTTACTGTGATTGGTGGAACCTTGGACACAATTGTGATGGTGAAATAGAGCTATACTATAAGTTGCTAATAACTGTATATGATTTAATCTGTTTTAGAGTAAAGACGGGAAGACTCCATTGCACATGACAGCAATTCATGGAAGATTCTCAAGGTCACAGACCATCATCCAAAATGGTAACTAATATTTTGCTAAAGCAGTTACTAAACTTTTCAATAATTTATTTATGAGTTTAATACTCTTTGTATGGTTTATATCTTATTTTTGAGTAGCTGTAACCATTTGAATGATAAAATTAGGAAATTTAGCTTCTTGATGTACTGGTATGTGATGACAGCACGACAATTTTAGGCCCACTCTACTCACCATTCCCCCGTGGTTTGAATAAACTCACTTTTGTTACTTTTTACAAACAATTTACCTAATAAACTTTACTAAATGTGCTCCCCCCTAACCACCGGGAGGACCGGCGCCTGTCCCGGCGTGCCCCGCGGCTGACCTTCCTCCCGTGGTGCAGCGCGGCGGCAAAGGATCCTGCAGGAGACGCTTCGGCTCCACGCCCGACACGCAGGAGAGGCTCGCGGGAGAAACGGGGCCGAGGTCAGTGCCTTTTCCCTTTCCCTCCTTGCCCGTCCACGGCCACGGGGGCACTCCCTGCCCGGCAAAGGATCCACGGTTGGGCCAAGGAGGGAGAGGGAATGGGGAGGGGGGGAAGGGAAGGGAGGGGGGGAGAGGGGATGGGGGGAGGAGGAAGAGGGGATGGGAGGGATGGGGGGGAGACGGGGGAGGGGTGAAGGGGATGGAGGAGGGTGTAGGGGGAGGGGAGGGGGGAGAGGAATGGAGGGTGTGGGATGGGAAAGGGGTTATGGGGTGGGGGGATGGGAAGGGGAGGGGTGGGGGGATGAGAGGGGAGGAGGGGGTTCTGCACCAATGCAGGAGAGGTTTGGACCCAACGGGTCCACTTGGTCTAGTTAGGTTATAAAAATGTTGCTCCAATTTAACCATTTCAATCACCAGTGCAGAAACTCATTCCTTCTGTATGCAATTTATATGCTGTTTTAAAAAATACTATGTATGACATATCTGAATGAATGGATAATTATTTTAATCCTAAATTACAAATTATGAGCAAAATCTAAATTTTAGTCTGTAAATCTCTCTTGTGTTCCGACTGGTTATTTAAGGCACGATTCATGACCACAAGAAACTGTAGATGCTGGACTCTTGAGCAAATGCAATATTCTGGAGGAGCTCAATGGGTCAGGCAACATTTGTAGGGGGAATGACAGATGAAGCTTCAGGTCAAGACCCTTCAGACTTTTGCTTTATTCTTGGTGGCATTAGTGTGGATGGAGACCAGATAGAGAAGAGACATAAGGTTGATAGGTTAAAAGTGGTAACATTACAAGTTAAGATTGTAGGACTGAGGTGTGATTAAGTTGGAATCAGGACAGGCTACTTGAACATAATATCTGAGTAGACAAACATCTTCTTGAACCTGCTTTGCTATTCATTTTGGATCACAACTGATCTCCTCTTTGGTCTTGATACTTTCCTTCCCAGCAGCACTTTTCCTATAAGTCACCTCTCTGTCTATCTTTACTATACCGATTATATGCAGGTCCACCACTGATTTTTCCAGCAACTTATGGTCCGGCACCTACTTTAATCCGACTAAAATGACGACAGTGCACTTGAAATCACCCCTGTAAGTCCCCCCTGAAAATGTGGTGCCTCGGCAGAGTTTGGTGGCCAATCTCGACCTCATCGGGAGCTTCCACGCCGATCAGTGGCTTGAATTTTCCCCCTTCAGCCGGAGCCAGCAGATCCATTCCCATAGTCGGCTTCCGTGGCCGATCAGAGGATCCAATTTGCACCCTCCAGCGGGGCTCTGGAGCTCTGACCCGGCCGGAGCGTGCAGATCTGTTCCCTCAGCCAATTTCTGAGGTCAACTTTGTGGGCTGATATCTTGGCTGACTCGGCGGACCATTCTGGTACCGTTGGACTCTTCTCAGAGTGCCGTGACGCGGTGACCTCTGCTGGCCCAGAAAAACGGGAAGTCTCTGGAACCATGGATGATAGAAAATCTGTTTTGAGTAGAGAACAAATATTTACAACCCACTGTGGGAAGAATTTCCTTTTCATTTCTGAGAGTACACACTGATTTTAGTTCTCCTACGAGGAGAATCATAGCATGTAGCCCCTCAAACTGTTCGGAATCTGATAATCTAGTTATGTTACTTCTCATTCTTTTCAGCTCCAGTCACTACAGGCCCAGTTTCTTTTTTCTTTTGTTATAATGCAATTCCTCACCCAGAAATATATCTAATGGGCCTTTGCTTCACTACCTTCAAAGCATATATATACTTCCTTTGAATAAAGAGAGCAAATCTGCATAGAGTACTTCAGGTGTAGTACCAAAAGAATTATATAGTCATAGCAAGTCTACCTTGCTCTTCCCTTCCATTTCCTTACATTAGCAGCCAATATTCCATTTGCCTTCCCAATTACTTGCTGTATGTCTGTTAATATTCTCCAACTGTCTTTTACTGGTTCAATTCATGTACCTGTATGTCATGAAGGAGGTGTCTATAATCAGAGGGCTTTTGTGGTAACTAACAGTAGATTTACAGGGGACTTGAAAAACTCTTTCATCCAGAGTGTGGTTGAAATGTAGAACACGTTACCTGAGGAAATGGTGAAGCCAGGAATTCTCACAATATTTTATGAGTAATTGAAGTGCTATGGCATAGTAAGCAATGGGCCAAGTGCTGGAAAATGCATGACCATAATTCTGTTTATTTTAAAGTAATTATTATGGAAAAAGATAGACCACAAGTTGATCATAAATTAGAGTCATGGAATCACACATCGCGGAGCCAGGCCTTTCAGCCCAACTAATTTAAGCTGGCCAGGATGCCCCATCTAAGCTCGTCTTGTTTGCCCCATAGTCTTCTAAATTTTTCCGGTCCATGTATCATCAAATGACTTTTAAATGTTGTTATTGTACCTTCCTCGACTACTTCTGGCTGCTTGTTCCACTTTGGGCAACGTTATTTTTTAAGGCATTAGACAGAAACTTGCAAAGGTTAGTTGAGAGAGGTTATTTTCGGGTAAAGGGATGTTTGGCAAGTGGGAGGCTTTTAAAAATGAGATTGAGAGAGTGCAGTAACAAGATGTTTCTGTCAACAGAAACAGTTAGGGAACCCTGGTTCACAAATAATATTGAAACACTGGTTGGAAAAAGAAGGATATTTATGCCACGTTATAGGCAGCTGGAATCAAGAGAATCATATTTGAAACAACTATTGTTTCAAAACTACTAATTTAAGAAGTTATCAGATAATATTTGTATCACATTCATATTAATATATTAATAATAATAATAATAATCCATTTATTTTATATAGCGCCTTATCACATGCTCAAAGCGCTTTACAAAAACAATTAACATAGAAACAAACAGACAAACTATCCTGACGGAAAAGCGGCGAATAAACAACGCCAGCGTCCTCTCACGTCAGGGTCCGGCAGTAGACATTAAAAAGCACAAGACACGCAGATATAATTTTTTACACAAAACAGCCATCACAGTGATTGCTCTAGCCACACCCTCACTGTGATGGAAGGCAAAGTCTTATCTCCTCCTCATTCTTCTCCCGTGGTGCCACGAGGTGATCGAGGCTCCCAACCTTTTGAAGCCCCCACCGGGCGATGGAAAGTCCCAGGGCCGAGCCGAGCAGGCCGATGAAAGTCCTGAGCCCCCACCGGGCGATGGAAAGTCCCAGGGCCAAGCCGAGCAGGCCGATGAAAGTCCTGAGCCCCCACCGGGCGATGGAAAGTGCTGCGGCCGAGCCACGCAGGGCGATGAAGGGCCTGCGGGCGGGTCGATCGTACCTCGCGCTTCGGGGCGGTCGAAGCTGCTACGGCTGGAGCTCCCAAAAGGCGGTCGCCAACCAGGGACCTGCGAACTCCCGATGTTGCGGTCTGCAGGGCCCACGGCCGAAGCCTCCGAGTTGGTAAGTCCAGGCCCTGCGACCGGAGTCTTTGAGGTCGATCCCAGCTGGAGGCCGCCGACTCCACGATGTTAGGCCGTAGCGCGAACGGAGATACGACACGGTAAAGGTCGCATCTCCGTTGAGGAGGAGATTTGAAAAAAGGTTTCCCCCAACCCCCCCACCACCCCCCTACATACACAGAATTAAAAATAAAACAAAACGTACATTTAACAACGACAATGACAAAAAAACACAAAAAAAAACAGAGAGACTGCCGGTGAGCCGCAGCTGCAGAACACAGCCACGCCCCCCCATAGTAATTCATATTACTATGAATTTTACACTTGTGCCTTTTTGAAAATGTGTGTAATACTGTTTAATACTACATATTCTTTGATGTGTGTTGTGAATTTACAAAATATTAAGGATTCTTTGAACTTCCTGCCCATTTTACCCATAAGGTCATAAGTGATAGGAGCAGAATTAGGCCACTCGGCCCATCAAGTCTGCTCGGCCATTCAATCATAACTGATCTATCTCTCCCTCCTAACCCCATTCTCCTGCCTTCTCCCCATAACTCCTCCTGTACAAATCAAGAATCTGTCCATCCCTGCCGTAAAATATCCATTGACGGCCTCCACAGCCTTCTGTGGCGAAGAATTCCACAGATTCACCACCCTCTGACTAAAGAAATTCCCCATCATCTTCCTAAAGGAATGTCCTTTAATTCTGAGGCTATGACCTCTAGTCCTAGACTCTCCCACTAGTGGAAACATCCTCTCCACACGCACTCGATCCAAGCCTTTCACTTTTCGGTATGTTTCAATGAGGTCCCCCCTATCCTTGTAAACTCCAACGAGTACAGGCCCAGTGCTGTCAAATGCTCATCATATGTGAACCCACACATTTCTGGGATCATTCTTGCAAACCACCTCTGGACCCTCTCCAGAGCCAGAACATTCTTCCTCAGGTATGATGTCCAAATTTGCTCACAATACTCCAACAGTGGCCTGACCAGTGTCTTATAGAGCCTCAGCATTACATCCCTGTTTTTGAATTCTATCCCTCTTGAAATAAATGTGAGCATTACGTTTGCCTTCCTTACTACGATTCGACTTGCAAATTAACTTTTTGGGTATCCTGCACCAGTACTCCCAAGTCTCTTTGCACCTCCCATTTCTGGATTCTCTCCCCATTTAGAAAATAGTCTACGTCTTTTATTCCTACTACCTACTACTCCACACTTTGCTACACTATATTCCATCTGCCACTTCTTTGCCTACTCATCCAACCTGTCCAAGTCCTTTTGCCGAGCCCCTGCTTTCCCTACATTACCTGCCCCTCCACCTAATTTTGTATTATCTGCAAACTTGGCCACAAAGCCTTTAATCCCCTCATCCAAATCATTAATAGACAATAGACAATAGACAATAGACAATAGGTGCAGGAGTAGGCCATTCAGCCCTTCGAGCCAGCACCGCCATTCAATGCGATCATGGCTGATCACTCTCAATCAGTACCCCGTTCCTGCCTTCTCCCCATACCCCCTCACTCCGCTATCCTTAAGAGCTCTATCTAGCTCTCTCTTGAAAGCATCCAACGAACTGGCCTCCACTGCCTTCTGAGGCAGAGAATTCCACACCTTCACCACCCTCTGACTGAAAAAGTTCTTCCTCATCTCCGGTCTAAATGGCCTACCCCTTATTCTCAAACTGTGGCCCCTTGTTCTGGACTCCCCCAACATTGGGAACATGTTATCTGCCTCTAATGTGTCCAATCCCCTAATTATCTTATATGTTTCAATAAGATCCCCCCTCATCCTTCTAAATTCCAGTGTATACAAGCCCAATCGCTCCAGCCTTTCAACATACGACAGTCCCGCCATTCCGGGAATTAACCTAGTGAACCTAGTGAACCTACGCTGCACGCCCTCCATTAATATACGACATGAAGAGTAGCGGCCCTAGCACCAACCCATGTGGAACTCTGCTAGTCACCATGCAATAAAGTTCCATTTATCTTGAAGATAAACAGTTTGATATTCCTAGGTGTGATCATTTCTATCTTGAAATAGAAATTTTACAATGTATAGCAGCATCGATTGGAAACCTTTCATCTGCTTGAATATTTAATTTAACCATTACCTGCATCTCTTGCTTTTGTTCCCGCTCTCTTTTGCCAACAAGCTGTTTAAAAATGAAATGTTTGATCCAGTTTTAGATTTTTAACTGGTAGTCAAACAAGAAATTTGATTAAATGTCTACAAATTATTTGCAAGAAAGAAATTTATTATAGGAATGTGGCCTGGTAGAATGTAGCCCATAGGTGAAGGTTGAGAGAATAGAACAACCTCGTGAGAAATAGAATCCTGACATGTTTTTAACAATGCTAAGAAATGTATGTAACAAAATATATTTGCTTCAATAAATGTATTAATATAATAAAAATGTATTATACTTCATAATATATGCATTCTGCTTTATTTTCTGTAGGTGCAGAAATAGATTGTGAAGATAAGAATGGTAATACTCCATTGCATATAGCTGCTCGATATGGACATGAGCTACTTATAAACACACTAATCACCAGTGGAGCTGACACTGCAAAGTGAGTAACAGCTATTGACAAAAATTAATGCCTTGTTTGGATATTGAGTAGTCTTGGAATATAATTTGACTCTCGAAATCATTGCTGCTGAACTCAAGTCTATTCTCAAGTGATATTTTAATCTGCATATACACGAGGAATAAATAGTTAGATGGTGATGAAGATTAGGGATTATTCTTGCTCTCACTCTCCCTCTCCGACATTTTTTTCTTCTCTCTTATCCAAAGGGGTCACTCATCACTAAATCACATTGGGAGAACTATCAATCATTCACCCCACAACTACAATTGCCATGGTCAACTAACTCAACCCATGCTAAGGATGCCATTTGACCATACAGTCAAATGTATAGTCATTTGATTTGTTCCCCATTAAAAGTGCTAGAATGTAATGTAAGGGTTAAACAGGATTTTCAGCTAAGATGGACATAGAAGAACTAATAAATCATTGGGTCACCTGCAAGGATATTCAGCAAAAGCATGAGATTTTTTTCTTTCTAAGAGACATCGAAAACCTGCCTGTGTGCCTGATGGAATAAATAACCCTTGTTTTCAGAACTAATAAGAACATTTAGGATTAGGATAGCAGTGTGAGCTTATTGATTATATGTGCATACTTCGAGCAAGCTCACAGGACTTCACCTAGGGGGGAAGAGAGAGAGAGAGACTTCATCTTAGACTGTGATCCAGAACGGTGCCAGGACCCTCGAGTTCTCCAGACCAGACATCGCAAACAGGAGTCTCCAATGGGCAGAAGGCAGAGGCTTGTTGCTACCAGTCACCACTCATATTGTGAAGACTTAATGGCAGAACAGTGTGAGATTTATTGCTTATTTAATGCTTTCCCCTGTATTTTGCTATAATAAAGATGGTTGTTTGTAACCCTGATATGTCCTTTCTCCATTCATTGAACCAAATCCTGGAAACCTGCTTTTATATGTCATTACACAGACTCATGCTTTCTCCTGAACATTCCCTCAGAAATGAATTTCAATTAATCTAACTTCAAAACATGAGATTCTAAATCTTGGAATTATTCAATTTTTTTTATTTGCAACTCTTGTTGTATTGATGATCCTGAAAACAGTTGACCAAAATTACGCACACTTTTATTAAACATTCCCTTTAAGGATTAAACAAATGATTAAAAATCCGTGGAAGATGGAATATGCTTGGGCAATGGGAATGTTCTAAACCAAAAATGTGATTGCTACTAATCTACATGAAAATAAAACAATGTTATTTAACATGGTCAACGGCTAAGAGCTCTCTGACATTTAGGAGGTTTCTTAATTAACTTTTACTTATTACACTGAAATTATTTCATATTTTTACATTTCAAATAGGAATACTGGAAAAAAAAAACTTTAGGTCAGCTTTTTTATGCTCAGAACACATAAAAGGAAACAAAGGATAAAGAACAGGAATATTGGGAGAATAAAAGGAAATAATGAGAAACTAGCACAGGGCTAGACTATAGAAAAGCTTTTTCAGAATAGCTTGGGAAAGAGAGCTGAGAGGTTAGGGGAAGGAATCCATGGAAGTGGGAGTGATAGTTGAAAGTTCTGCCAAGCAGCGATGACAGTGCAGACTGCAAAAACACCCATTTCTCAATCTTAATATTTTTAGACTATTGGTTTGTCAAACTGATGCAGTAATCTAAATACTCTTTTTATATTTCTAGCTTTGCATGAATAACTCTTCCCACAGATCAATTTTCACTTTTATTTTTTATCTTCTTAAAATTATTTCCAGTTTACCTTTTTTATTAATAATTCTGCACTGTTACTTTTTCAAGGGATTCCAAATGGAGCTTTTTCTTTATCATATTTCTGGGTATATTTTTCAGTAGCCATAGATCACTCTTCTGCTGATCCATAAACTTCTTTGTATCCATGGACTTTGGGTATAGTACTAAATCTCATTTAGGATATGTTCATGGTTAGGAAACAAAAACTGCAGATGCTGGTTTAAATCAAAGGTAGACACAAAATGCTGGAGTAACTCAGCGGGTCAGGCAGCATCTCGGGAGAGAAGGAATGGGTGATGTTTCGGGTCGAGACCCTTCTTCAGACTGATGTCAGGGGAGGGGACGGAACAAAGATAAAATGTCGTCGGAGACAGAAAGACTAGTGGGAGAACTGGGAAGGGGGAGGGGATAGAGAGGGAAAGCAAGGGCTATCTGGAGTAGGATATGTTAATTATGGCCCCTCCCCAAAATGTAACGGTGAAGGTGTGTTAATTGTGCATGCTTCTTCAGCAGAACATTAATGTTTAGAATGAATTACCACATTACACATTTTGTGGCTGATTGCTCCATCTTCCTATCTAGGTGACCATAAAGTTTGCATGCATCTTTTTGCCTTCAAACCAGGTCTGACCATTTGTGTCAAAAATATTGAGAACATGATATATCAAAATGTTTATTCAATGAAGTATCTGATTCTTGACTGAAAGGATGAATGATATTTTGCATGAATTAATTCTGATTTTTAAATATGCAAACTTAAACGATTAATAATTAATCATATGTGACAATTGTAATGTGCATTAATATACAAAATGTTGTAGGAAGGAACTGTCTGAAGAGGTGTCTCAACCCGAAACGTCACCCATACCTTCTATCCAGAGATGCTGCCTGTCCCACTGAGTTACTCCAGCATTTTGTGTCTATCTTTGTGTATTAATATAATTAGATTCCAATATCCTGAGCAGTATTTTAACACAAGATCTTATATATGTTTATACAATATGGAGGACTGTTCACAGCTATTTCGCTAATGGTGACTTTAGCTTCTTTATGGTAGTTCATTAAAAAACTGAAGCTTGGTAGTAAAGCACATGCCAGCAAATACCATTTTGCAATATTAACTTCCTGCTCTAGAAAACCTGAAGAATGCATAATAAACACATGAAAATAACAAGCTGATCATAAGAAATTGTAGAACCAAAAATATTGTGCAGTCCATCTGGCAAATCCTTTGTAATGAAGAAAGTATCTAGTTTGTTCCTCCTTAGAACATCTAAATTATTCCCTTTTTTATGTGGTGGGGATTCTATTCTACAGGCTTATCGTCACCTTAAGGTGCAGCGTAATGTGAATAGTGGATTTATTACGGTGCTTCCAAATTTTAGTCTGTCCCTGGATTTCTGAAGTTCCTGGCTACCACAACACACAAAGTTAAGTTTAAGACACATAGTGCAGGAGTAACCAGGCAGCACAGTGGCACAGTGGTAGATTTGCTGCCTTACATGGCCAGAGATCCGGATTCGATCCTGCCTAGCTAGTCTGTACGCAGTTTCTCTGTTCTGTGACTGCATGGGTATTCTCCGGGTGCTCCGGTTTCCCCCCACATTCCAAAGACATACAGGTTTGCAGGTTAATTGGCTTTGGTAAAATTGTTATTTGTCCCTAGTGTGTAGGATACTGTTAGTGTACGGGGTGAACACTGGCCGCTGCGGGCTCAGTGAGCCGTGGGGCCTGTTTCAGCGTTGTATCTCTGAAGTGTAAAGTCTGAACTCAGCAGGTCGGGTAGCATCTCTGGAGAATATGGATAGGTGACATTTCGGGTCGAGGCTGAAGAAGGCTCAGGACCTGAAAAATCATTTATCCATGTTCTCCAATGATGCTGCCTGACCTGTTGAGTTTCCCCAGCACTTTGTGTCTTTTTTTCCTAAACCAGCATCTGCAGTTGCTTGTTTCTGCAAGGTTCAGTTTACTCCGTTTTGGGTCTGAATTTTTAAATATACTGAATATTTAAATATATGTCTGAATCATCTTTCCAAAGTAAACAAATTAAGATTCTTTTAACCATTTATCACAGTTCAAATACATTCAATTAATAGTTAGTTTGGTTGCCCTTTTCTTTGTTACCCTCGTTTAAAAAAAATAGTTTCTCCAGCACAACAAGCAGTTTTAAATATTGTGTTCCAAGAGCAGGGGAAATGGTGCTTCGAGTATGCTCATTATTTCCTGAAATTTGTGTTTCATCCTCAACTAATAAGTTTGACGGTATGGTGAATTTTACACACCATCGCCACAAACTGCCGCATCAGTGATTTAACCACATTATTCTGAATCTATTTGTAGACCAGCTTCAGTTTATTTCATAAATAGGCTTTTATTAGTCTACTTATTAAACTTTTTTGCCATGCATATGCCTTTTTTTATATGTGTGTCATTTGTGTAGAAATGTAAATGTGTTAAATTGGCAAATGTATGTGTGTCCTGTTTTAAATAGGCCAGATTATTTATTAATTATTTTTGCTAATGTAAACCTATATTTCATAGGATGAACAATATTTGGAGCAACTGAGGATTGTTTACGAGATGCATAGATAATATATAAATGCATTGTACAAATGCAGTACCAAAACACATTGCTCAAAAAAATCCACATCCTGTCACAATCAAATCTATGAAATACAGTTGCCATGTATCGGGTTCTGAAGATAAAAATCTGAATACAGTATAATGGAATGTTATTATTCATTTATTCACAAGATTGATTTACAATTGATTATTAATGTCCAACTCAGTGCATTGTATTTAATTAGTCTATATCTTGCATTTTAATTGATACAGTTCCTATAATCTCATTAGTGGGGTAGAGTGAAGATTGGTATACAATAAGTTAAATAAGCTGATTGTGATGACCCTTTAATGTTGGAAGTAATTCTGCTTCACAATTGGTTGCAAAAGTTTTTAATTAAGAAAAGGAAATGTTTATGCTATCTAATATTTTGAATATCTTAAAACTTTGTTTCTTCCACTCCAGTCGGGGTATTCATGGAATGTTCCCACTCCATTTAGCCGCCTTAAGTGGTTTTTCCGATTGCTGTCGCAAGCTGTTATCCTCAGGTATTGTAATACACTTAATATCTTGGTTACAGTTTCATGTTTGGATCCCAATCGTCTAAATTTGGTCTTATCAGTGTATTTTTCCAGTTCTTTTAAGGGTGAATTCTAATATATTTTCCACCTAAACTTTGATTAATGGTACATACAGATTCCCTGATGCTGTTTGCTTCATTACTTAGAATTTGAATCCTGGGTGATCAGATGGCTATTTTAACGTTGAATTAGGGAATAACCAAAATAGATCACATCTACTCTTATTATCTAGTTTCCTTTAGTATCGATTGCCACTCCACAAAATCTCTTTCTTTTAATAATATTATCATCAGGTAAGATATAAATATGCTCATATCTGAGGGAAAATATATACATGTGCATACACACAATGCTGGAGTACCTCAACAGGTCAGGTTGTATCTGTGGAGGAAATGAATTGGTGACTTTTTGGGTCGGAACCCTTCCTCAGTCCATTCCCTCCACAGATGCTGCCTGACCTGCTGAGATACTCAAGCACTTTGTATTCTGCTCAAAATTCCAGCATCGGCAGTTTCTTGTGTCTACATGTACATGTCCAGGTTCTATGCAGCATGATTGAAAATATTTAAGGTCAGCTTCTCTGGGCTGTGTTTGTTTTTGCACTGCTGGAACCTTGGCTCTTGTTAACTAAAATAACTTGAAAGGCTGAAAATAATTTTTCACTTTTAACCTTTGAGATTATTATTTACTGATCTCTTTGTCTTCCAAAAGTAAAATAGATGCTGAAATCTCTGCTATTGGCCATCTATTAAAAATGGTTTTAATTTTTTTTACCATATTAAAAATCAGTCTAAAGAAGGGTCTCGACCCAAAACGTCACCCATTCCTTCTCTCCAGAGATGTTGCCTGTCCCACAGAGTTATTCCAGCACTTTGTGTCTATCTTTGATTTAAACCAGCATCTGCAGTTCTTTCCAACACATCTTAAAAATTGCTGTTTTATTTTTAATTCTGTGGCGCAATAGACAGTATGGATGGGAATGTCAGTTAATTATTTTAAATGTGCGATAGTATCTTCATGTATTTTATCTTCTAATTTTTGTAACAAAATAAACCAGATGCTTGTCATTTGTTACTGATTTAATAAAGAAATTACTGCCAATCAGCATTAAAACTTGCTATAGTGATTTTAAATAGCTCTTTTTTGTGAATTTAACTACGATTTCACAAAAAACGTGTTTTATTTTACAGGCTTTGATATAGACACTCCAGATGAATTTGGCAGGACCTGTCTTCATGCGGCTGCTGCTGGAGGGTGAGCAATGACTTTGTACTTCTTTTGAGTGAATATCACCGAGCCATTGAGCAGCAGTGTTGTATTAGTAATTGTATCCCTGTGGCTCACAGAGCAGCAGTTACATCGAGTCAATGACATGCAAATAGCAAATGACAATAGTTGTGTGAACGCTGAACTAATTACAATGTGAATGCAGAGAATTACTGCAGTCAAACGTGACCTTGATTGAGATCCTTTCAGGAGAGTTTAGATTTAGGCATTTTCTGTGACTCTTACTCCTATCTTTTAATGAAAGCATTAGGAGTTTATATTCAGGGTTATACGCCCTATAGAAAGGACAGGCAGGTGGGCAGAGGAGGTGGGGATGGGATGGAATTCAGTCCCTTGGAAGGGGTGACATTGAGACTGACGATGTAGAGTAGTGAGGGATGGAATTCAGTCCCTTGTGAGGGGTGACATTGGGACTGACGATGTCGAGTCACTGTGGATAGAGTTGAGGAATTGTAAAGGTAAGAAGACACTAATGGGAGTTATCTACAGACCCCCAAACAGTAGCCTGGATATAGGGTGTACGTTGCAGCACGAGTTAAAATTGGCATGTAACAAAGGTAATGCCATTGTGGTTATGGGGGATTTCAATATGCAGGTAGACTGGGAAAATCAGGTTGGTTCTGGACCCCAAGAAAGGAAGTTTGTAGAGTGCCTCCGAGATGGATTCTTAGAGCAGCTTGTACTAGAGCCTACCAGAGAGAAGGCAAATCTGGATTTAGTGTTGTCTAATGAACCAGATTTAATAAGGGAACTCAAGGTAAAAGAACCGCTTGGAGGTAGTGACCATAATATGATTATAGTTTTAATCTGCAATTTGAGAGGGAGAAGGTTAAATCAGGAATGTCAGTGTGGCAGTTGAACAAAGGGGACTATGAAGGAATGAGAGAGGAGCTGGCCAAGGTTGAATGGAAAAGGATCCTAGCAGGAATGACGGTGGAACAGCAATGGCAGGAATTTCTGGGCCTAATCCAGAAGATGCAGGATCATTTCATTCCAAAGAAGAAGAAAGATTCTAAGGGGCGTAAAAGGCAACCGAGGCTGACAAGGGAAGTTAGAGATGGAATAAAACTAAAAGAAAAGATATATAAGATAGCAAAGAGTAGCAGGAAGCCAGAGGATTAGGCAACTTTCAAAGGACAACAGAAGATAGCAAAAAGGCCAATATGGGCTGAAAAGATGAGGTACGAAGCGAAGCTGGCCAAGTATATAAAGAAGTATATAGCTTCTTTAGCTATGTTAAGAGAAAAAGATTAGTAAAGACAAATGTGGGTCCCTTGAAGGCAGAAACGGGTGAGATTATTATGGGTAACAAGGAAATAGCAGGAGTTGAACAAGTACTTCGGATCTGTCTTCACTAAGGAAGACACAAACAATCTCCCAGATGTACGAGTGGACAGAGGATCAAACGAGACAGGAACTGAAAGAAATTTGCATTAGGCGACAAATAGTATTGGGTAAACTGATGGGACTGAAGGCTGATAAATCCCCAGGGCCTGATGGTCTGCATCCCAGGGTACTCAAGGAGGTGGCTCAAGAAATCGTGGACGCATTGGTGATAATTTTCCAATGTTCAATAGATTCATGATCAGTTCCTGTGGATTGGAGGATAGCTAATGCTATCATCCTTTTCAAGAAAGGATCGAGAGAGAAAATGGGGAATTATAGACCAGTTAGCCTGGCATCAGTGGTGGGGAAGATGCTGGAGTCAATTATTAAAGCGGTAATAACGGCGCATTTGGATAGCGGTAAAAGGATTAGTCCGAGTCAGCATGGATTTATGAAGGGGAAATCCTGCTTGACTAACCTTTTGGGATTTTTTAGGATGTGACAAGTAAAAAGGATTAAGGAGCGCATGTGGATGTAGTGTAACTAGACTTTCAGAAAGCCTTTGGTAAGGTCCCACATGGGAGGTTGGTGAGCAAAGTTAGAGCACATGGTATTGGGGTAGGGTATTGACATGGATAGAGAATTGGTTGGCAGACAGGAAGCAAAGAGCAGGAATAAACGAGTCATTTTCAGAATGGCAGGCAGTGGAGAGTGGAATGCCGCAAGGTTCGGTGCTGAGGCCGCAACTATTTACAAGATATATTAATGATTTGGATGATGGAATTAGAAATAACACTAGCAGTTTGCAGATGACACAAAGCTGGGTGGCAGTGTGAACTGCGAAGAGGATGTTAGGAGGTTGCAGGGTGACTTGGACAGGTTGAGTGAGTGGGCAGATGCATGGCAGATGCAGCATAATGTAGATAAATGTGAGGTTATCCACTTTGGCGGCAAAAATAAGGAGGCAGATTATTATCTCAGATTAGGTAAAGGGGAAGTGCAACGAGACCTTGCTGTCCTTGTACACCAGTCACTGAAAGTAAGTGTGCAGGTACAGCAGGCAGTGAAGAAAGCTAATGGCATGTTGGCCTTCATAACGAGAGGATTTGAGTACAGAAGCAAAGAAGTTCTTCTGCATGTGTATAGGGCCCTGGTGAGATCACATCTGGAGTATTGTGTGCAGTTTTGGTCTCCTAATTTGAGGAAGGGCGTCCTTGATATTGAGGCAGTGCAGCTTAGGTTCACGAGGTTAATCCCTGGGATGGAGGGACTGTCATATGAGGAAAGATTGGAAAGATTGGGCTTGTATTCACTGGAGTTTAGAAGGATGAGAGGAATCTTATTTATACGTGTAAAATTATAAAAGGACTAGACAAACAAGATACAGGAAAAATGTTCCCAATTTTGGGGGAGTCCAGCACCAGGAGTCACAGTCTAAGAATTAAGGGGAGGTAATTGAAAACTGAGGTGAGAAGAAACTTTTTCACCCAGAGAGTTGTGAATTTGTGGAATTCTCTGCCACAGAAACCAATTTACTGGATGAATTTGAGAGTTAGATAGAGCTTCAGGGGTTTGTGGAGTCAGAGGATATGGAGAGAAGGCAGGCACAGGTTACTGATTGTAGATGATCAGCCATGTTCACAATGAATGGCGGTGCTGGCTTGAAAGGCCAATTGGCTTCCTCCTGCATCTATTTACTATGTTTCTATTAGTGCACAGGCTTAGAATGTCCTGACTTTATTAATGATGTGATTAAAGACATTTGATCAGTTGATTTATTATGGATAACATTTAGATTACCCTTCAGTGGCTGTAATTTTTTTTAAATCTCATGCATTTTCAAGTTACTAATAGTTTGTTGACATTTAAATTAAATGTCAAGAATCTGGTAGAATGTAATGATTACATTGTGAAGATGGTTGGAATACATTGCTAAAAGGTTTGCATGTTTTTGTAAAACAAGAAGGTCCCAGGTCATTTCTTTTTGATTTCAGGCCTGTACTGCATTAGCTTTTCTTAGCAGTGTTGTATTCCTTTTGAGCCTTCTACTTAGTTCCTTGTTTGAAAATATTCCTGATCTAAGTGATTTGATTCCTTGTACTTGTCCAGTCTTAATTAATGTTGTTTAGAGAGAGTGCAAAATAGAATACTGGTGACACATGCAAAGAAAATGATCAAACTCACATGGGTCACTCAACACAGCCACTCCATGACAATATTCATCTTCCATGTGAGCAAACACACTTCTGACCCCTGAAGTGGGCATGTCCCTGTGAACTCAGTTTTTGTTTCCACCATAAGGAATAACAGGCACAGTGTGTGAATTGTATATTGATAACCTAGTACTGGCAACCTTAATAACTAACTCTATAATCGGCAGTAGGGCCTTAGTTTCACTCCTTCACGCGCACATTTTTATCTCTTGACCTATTGCAGTTAATCAGTTAAGGCATTTTCTGTAGAACATGTAGAACATTCTGCAGGATGGTGAACCTGTGGAATTCATTGCCACTGTCGGCTTTGGAGGCTAAGTCATTGGGTATTTTTAAGGCAGAGATTGGCAGATTCTTTATTAGGAAGGGTGTTAAGGGTTATGGGGAGAAGGCAGGAGAATGGGGTTGAGAGGGAAAGATAGATCAGCGATGATTGAATGGCAGAGTGCACTCGATGGGCTGAAAGGCCTAATTCTGCTCCGATGACTGGTGAATTTATAAACCATCCTGCTGCACACTTTGTCGAAGTTTGCTCAGAAAGGGTTTTGACATGGGCAGCGAATCACAAGAGAAATAAAAAAGGATCTCCATTATATAATGCTCTAATGTGTCCAGCAGCATTTCCCAAAGAACCATTTAAAAGCCAATAATTATCTGTGAATTTGTGTTAGACTTTTGTTTTTTAACTTATATATTTGTGCACTTTACACACAAATAAGCATAGTTGTTTCTGACACAGAGGTTGATTTGAATCACTGTATGCAGCAATTTTCTGATGTAGGTATGCGTGCAATGCTAGTGATTCTCTAATCCTATTAAAATTAACAACCTTTTAAAAAAAATGGGCATTCTAAAATTGGATCTTATAGAGATGTATAAAATCATGAGAGGAATAGATAAGATGAATGCACAATCTTTTACCTAGTGTAGGGATATTAAAAACCAGAGCACATAGGTTTAACGTGAGAGGGACAAGATTTACAGTAATAGGAACCTAGTGGCAATTTTTTCACTCAGTGGGTCATAGATATATGGAACAGGCAGCCAGAAAAGGTAGTTGAGCAGGTACTACAGCAGCATTTAAAAGACACTGGGCAGGTACATGGATACGAAAGGTTTAGAGAGATTTAGACTTTAGAGATACAGCCTGGAAACAGGCCCTTCGGCCCATCGGGTCTGCGCCAACCAGTGATCATCCCAAACACTAGTACTATCCTACACACGATGGACAATTTACAAAAGCCATTTAACCTACAAACCTGTACGTCTTTGGAATGTGGGAGGAAACCGGAGCACCTAGAGAAAACCCACATGGTCACAGTGTACAAGCTCTGTGCAGCCAGCACCCAGAGTCAGGTTTGAACCCGGGTCTCTGGTGCTGTAAGACTGCAACTCTATGCTGCTCCACTGTGCCGCCCCGCCCCGCCAAACGTGGGTAAATGGGACTAGCTTAGATGGGGCACCTCAGATTGGTTGTGTTGTGACAAAGAGCCTGTTTCTGTGCTGTATGACTCCGACTCTAAGTGCAGGCGACCCTATCACACAAACATGCGCAATTACTTGCTGATGATTAACTCTTTCTGTCTCCATCTATCCAATCTAATTTTGAAAAAGGTACTGTTTTTGACTCAATTACTAACCCGGGAAGTACGTTTTCTTGTTTTTTTATTCCGGTGTTTCATTTTTTATATATTAATGGTATGTATTAATCTTGTATTCAGCATTGTTGCCAATAATGTGTCCTCCTGACCTATTCGACACTTAAAGCAGAGTTTTCTGTAAATTCGCTTTGTACAGGAAGTACTTTGTACGGGAAGTACGTTTTCTTGTTTTTTTATTCCTATGTTTCATTTTTTATATATTAATGGTATGTGGATGTCACTGAAACAGCCAACATTTTTTTTAAACTCTGAATACATTTGGGAAAGTTGATACCTGCTGTACCAGAAACTAAACATGCAGGTACAGCAGGCAGTGAAGAAAGCTAATGGCATGTTGGCCTTCATAGATATATGGAACAGGCAGCCAGAAGGTGTGGGGAGAAGGCAGGAACGGGGTACTGATTGAGAATGATCAGCCATGATCACATTGAATGGCGGTGCTGGCTCGAAGGGCCGAATGGCCTCCTCCTGCACCTATTGTCTATTGTCATAACGAGAGGATTTGAGTACAGGAGTAAAGAGGTCCTTCAGCAGTTGTACAGGGCCCTGGTGAGACCACGTCTGGAGTATTGTGTGCAGTTTTGGTCTCCTAATTTGAGGAAGGACATCCTTGCTATTGAGGGAGTGCAGCGTAGGTTCACGAGGTTAATCCCCGGAATGGCGGGACTGTCATATGAGAAAAGATTGGAAAGACTGGGCTTGTATTCACTGGAATTTAGAAGGATGAAAGGGGATCTTATAGAAACCTATAAAATTATAAAAGGACAAACTAGATGCAGGAAAAATGGTCCCAATGTTGGGGGAGTCCAGAACCAGGGGCCACAGTGTCAGAATAAAGGGGTGGCCATTTAAAACTGAGATGAGAAAAAACCTTTTTCACCCAGAGAGTTGTGAATTTGTGATTCTCTGCCACAAAGGCAGTAGAGGCCAATTCACTGATGAATTTAAAAGAGAGTTAGATAGAGCTCTTGGGGCTAGTGGAATCAAGGGATATAGGAAGAAGGTAGGCACAGGTTACTGATTGTTGATGATCAGCCATGATCACAATGAATGGTGGTGCTGGCTAGAAGGGCCGAATGGCCGCCTCCTGCACCTATTTTCTATGTATCTATGCGTTGTCCCGCTGCAGCCCATGTGGTTGTATTTGCTTGTGTCTATCTTAGGTACAACCCTCTACAGTAATGCCTACAACCACATGGAGTCTTGTCAATATATTTTGAGAACAGACTGGTGATACTGTTCCCATGTGCCAGCTGTGTTTCTGCTTCCAGGTGGCAGAAGTTACAGGTTTCTTAGAGCTGTTGAGGGAGCCTTGGCAAATTGCTACGGTGTATCTTATTGAGGTCAGCATTGCAACCAAAATGGTGGAGGGAGTAAATGTTAGGTCGATAAGGACCTAGCAAGCTCTTTGCTTTTCCAGCTTGTTTTCAGCTTTTCACTTGTCCAGAGAAATTGTTTTCTCTTGCATATCATTACCCAGAATTGTTTAATTCCCAACCATGTATATACGTCAGACCATCTAAATTTGCTTCATAGGCCTCGAATTAATTGATATTGTTAATGATCTCATCATATACAATTTGCCAAACACACGTAGTTTCCTCACAGCTCTCAAAAATATCCACCATTGACCCCACGTTTGCAAATCCAACCTCGTGGTTCTAGATATTCTGGTAAATATATATTTTTTAAATCAATGCTTCTGCATTGCTCGCTGCAGATTGAAGGGTAGCAAATGTGTCCCGATTAAATAATAAAGGAGGAGGTTTAGAGAACGCATGGAATTACTGGCGTGTTGCAGGAATCATAATAAAGGATGTCTTACTATAATCTATATAGCGTCTTGAGCCTTCTCCAGAAATGGATAGTCTTACTGTAGAGGGTTGTAACTAAGATAGACACAAAATGCTGAAGCAACAGCGGGACAGGCAGCATCTCTGGAGAGAAGGAATGGGTGATGTTTTGGGTCAAGACCCTTCTTCAGACTGATGTCAGGGGAGGGGGTGGTACAGAGAAAAAATGTAGTCAGAGACAGTTAACACTGGTAGGAGAAATGGGAAGGGGAGGGGATGGAGGGAGATGGAAAGCAAGAGCTATTTGAAGTTAGAGAAGTCAATGTTCATGCTGCTGGGGTGTAAACCCAAGCTCTGACAATGGAAGAGGCCCAGGACAGAAAGGTAAGTGTGGGAATAGGTGGGATGTAACTAAGACTCACCAGAAGTGTGGCGACATAAGAAACTGCAGATGCTGGAATCTTGAGCAAAAAACAAAGTGTTGGAGAAGGATTCCAACACGTAATGTTGGCTATCTATCCCCCCCCACAGCTGCTTCCTGACTCGCTGAGTTCATCCGGCACTTGTTTTTTTTTCCTAACCAGGCTGGTCCTTGGTATTGGTAGGTCTGATACCAGGAAAAATTGAGTAGTCTGAACCTTTGCTTTCGAAATTTGAGGAATGAGAGATTAACTTTGTGTAGCAAATTCTTAGAGTAGTTTCCCTGACTAAGAAGTCTAAAGCCAAGGATCAAATGAAAATCAAACATTTGTAGATGCTGGAAATCTAAAATAAAAATAGAAAATGCTGCAAAATCAGTGTTTCAACAGATGGAATGAGGAGAAATTCTGTCGCCTTGAAGATGGTGAATCTTATGAATTCTTTACCCTGGATGGCTGTGGAGACTCAGTTATTGATTGCATTCATTGCTATAGATATCTGCTTTAATAGTTTCTGGATAATTAAGGAACCAGCGATGTGGGGATTGGGAAAGACAATGATCTTTCAGTTGCTTCTCTGGACCACCACATCTCAGATTCATCACAACATTAAGCTGAATCTGTAGAAATTCCCTGCAACTAATGAATGAATGAATAAGTTTATTGGCCAGGTATGTGCATATACAAGGAATGTGCCTTGAATAATTATAGGGACACCTCAAGACATTTCCTTTAGCTTTGTCACAGCCTCTACTCCCTTGCTATCATTATTATCTTAGAAATTTGTCAGAAGTTGAGTCACTTAGTTTGAAATCTCTGTGTTTTTGGGCACAGCAAAGTTTTCATCCATATATCTGTTCTGGTGCAAAATCTCTAAATTCGCCCCTTTCCCTTCTATTTTAGATGATCACTGTTGATACATTCTTTGTTTCCTCCAGATATGATTAATTCAGTGATCTCCAGCAGGCCTCAAATCTTCTACTCATGAACATATTCATCAGCATCATTGCTACCCATATCTGAACTGTTTCATTCTGCAGCCTCTTACAGCCCTGAGTTTTCTAGTTCTCTGGGCTCCATCAGTTCTAGTCTCTTCAACTCTTATTTTAATTGCTTCATTGTTGGTGATAGTACTTTAAGCTGAAAAAAGCCACAACTACTGGCTTTGTCTCCATAAAACTCTGCACTTCTCCTCCGTGCTCTTTCAAAGTGCACTTTTTGGACAATTCCTTTATAATTTGTTTTTGTATCTTTCTATGACTCAATGTATTTTCTTTCTTTGATAATGAAAGTGTTTAGTTGCTTTCAACATGTTGGAAACACTACATAAGTGCATGTTATCTTTGATAATGTTGGGACCGGGAGGTTCTGCAGCATACAGTGAAGTCTCCTATTTCATATTCACTGTTGTGAATCAATTTGACAGACGATTGCGTTCTGTTTTGGTGGAGACCTTGGGATGAAGCCAAGGCTGATCTACTCAGGACGGAAGATGGTTATAAATGCTTCAACTTTGTATTTTTGCATTTGTGCTCAAATCTTCCATCTTTAAGGATGCTGGTGTTCATGAAGCCGCCATTTCATGTGACTGAATTGTCCATCATCATATGTGATAACATTTGTGAGGACCATGACTCCTCGGTCAATTATACCTATGACAGCAGCTTTTTCTGTTTTATTTAATTCATTTATCAGGATCTGGATGATAACAGTGAGGCCAGCATTTATTATGCTCACCTAATTGCTGTTGGGAAGATTGTGGTGAATCACCTCCATGAAAGGGCTACAGACAGGCCTTCTGGTGAAGGTAGTCCTGTCATACAGTTGGGTAATGTGATGCAGGGATTTAGGCTCGACAACAATGAATGAATAGCGATTTCCAAGCCAGGAAGACAGCAACTCAAGAGGGAATATAAAGACTGGTATTCCCATGTGTTATTTTTTCCCCTTGTCCCTCTTAGTTATGATTGTTGCAAATTAGGGAAGTGAGGGGTGAGGGGGAATTAATAATTAGAGTGGTTGACGGGGCACTACCAAAGCTGAAGGATTTGTCCTAGGTGGTACTAAGGTTCTTAGATGGTACTAAGGTTCTTAACCAGGGCAAAACATGCACAGTAAATGGTAGGGCCCAGAAGTGTGTTGTACAGTAAAGAAACTGAGGGGTACAAATGCACAGTTCCCTGAAAGTGTTTGCCAGGGTACAGGAGTCCAGAACTGGAGGACATAGGTTTAAGTTGAGAGGGGAAAGATTTAAAAGAGACCCGAGAGGCAATTTCTTTATGCAGCGATTGGTGTGTGTATATGGAATGAGCTACCAGACAAAGCTGCAGAGGGAAGTGTAATGGTGACATTTAAAAGATGTCATTTAAACAGATAGAGAAGGTTCAGAGTGTTATAGGTGAAATGCAGGCAAATGGGACTAGGTCAGCTATAAAACCAGGTTGGCATTGACTTGTTGGGCCAAAGGGCCTGTTTCTGTGTGGCTTCGCAAGATATTCTGATTTCTCAGAAACATTGGAGGTTACGGGAAGACCTGATAGAAGTATATCAAGATTTGCGAGGCACAGGTAGACAATCAGAAGTCTTGTCCCAGAATGGAAATATCAAAAGCTAGAGGGCATAGCTTTAAGGTGAGAGCGGCAAACTTTACAAAGATGTGCGGGGCAAGTTTTTTTTTACACAGAGGGTGATGTGTGCCTGGAACATATTGCCAGGAATCGTTGTGGAGGAAGATGTTTGGCGCATTGTTGGCTGAAGTGTCTGTTCTTGTGCTGCATTATTTATGTTCTATAGCTAGTATAGCCGTCACAATTTAGATACCAGTCGCAATCCACAAATCTTTGAGGAAGAGTTTATTAGGTTGAGTGGGTTGGGAACATTTTTCTCGCCTCCTTTTTTCTATTCCTGCTTTAATGTAGCGCTTTATGATTTGCCAAGCTATTTCAAGATGTAAGGTCTGGAGTCGCCTATTGGCCAGATAGATTAAGGATGGCAGTGTTCCTCCACTGAAAGGCATTCATGAATCAACTGACCAGTTTTTATGTTAAATTGCCAGACTGTTGATCTGGAATAAATTCCACAGCCTCCACGGTGCAATTTGATTTTGTGTGTCATGATTGTTAGCCCGTTCCTCTGGTCTACTCATCCTGCACCTTACCTGCTACACCACACATTATTATGTTTAGTCTGCATAAATCCAGTGTTGGACCTTCATGTTAAAAGTTCAGATATTGGCACTGCTCATGCATTGTTCGAAATTTCAATATGTGTTATTTGTACCTTGATCAATTATTGAAAACTGCTACTAACTGAATACGGTGGGTGCTTACCCTCTAATTAGCAATAATTATCATGTTTTCCAACATCAATTTATATATAATCATCAATACTTTTCCTTTACTCACCCTATTATATTTTTCCATCAAATCAATATGACCAATTATTTCTATCTTTGTATTCCATCATAGTGACAGCATCCTCTGAATCTGCTCACTGAATCTGCTCACTGAAATTTCAAGAATTATTATCGTGTGGCCCCCAATGTTGCTCACTGTGTACTAACTTATACCGATTTAACATAGGCTTGTCATTGCATCTTGATTTATAATCCATTCTTCCTGTGATTTAAAAATTAATATCTTCTGTAGTTGTTTTTAGTCTTCTTATCCTGATATTGTGATGACCTCTATGCCAACATTTATAATCCTACAGTGGTCTTGCATCACAGATACTATTTCCGTTTGAAAATTGCCAATTATCTTGTGGAGTAATTGAGTTATACTGCACTGAAAAGGCCCTTCGATCCAACTTTTCTATGCAGACCAAGTTGCTGAACTGAGCTGGGACCAGTTAACTGCACCTAGCCCATATTCCTCCAAATCTTCCTACCCATGTAGCTATCCAAGTGTCTTCTAAATGTAGTAATTGTACCCGCCTCTGCAGCTTCCTCTGGCAGTTCCTGCCATATATCTACCACCCTCAGTGTGAGAAAAGTTATCTGTCCGTTCCCTTTTAAAGCTTTCCCTTCTCCAATGGAAAAGACCATAGTTATTCGCTTGATCTATGACCTTCAGCCTCCAATGTTCCAGAGGGAAAATAGTCCTTGCCAATCCAGCCTTCCCTTGTACCTCAAACACTCCAGACCCCATACATACTCATAAATCTTTTTTGCACCCTTTTCCAGTTTATTCACATTCTTCCTGTAGCAGAGTGACTAGAACTCTATGCAGATTCCAAATGTGGTCGTACTGACATCTTGTACAGCCGTAATTAAACATCCCAACTCCTGTATCAAATGTATTCTTCAAGACCCTTTCTACCTGTGTCACCATTTCCATGGAACTATGTATCTGCACCCCTATGTCTCTTTGTTCTGCAACACTTCATAGGGCCCTACCATTTATTGTGCAATTCCTGCCCTGGTTTGCCTAAGCAACACCTTGTATTTATCTGAATTAAATTCATCAGCAACTCCTCTTCCCATTGGCTCAACTGACCAAGATCCCATTGTACTCTTAGATGATCTTCTGTTCACTGTACAAACAATTTTAGTGCCATCTTATTAACCATCCCACCTAAGTCACATCCAAATTGTTAACATAGATAACAAACAATCCCTGTGATATACCACCTGTTGCAGAGCTCCAGTCTAAAAAACAACCATCAACCACCACCCTCCATCTCCTACTTTCAAGCCATTTGGATAGCTTGCTCTGGATTCCATGTGGACTAACCTCCAAGACCAGCCTAGCGCAGCGGTGAAGTTGCTGCCTTACAGTAAATGCAGTGCCAGAGACCCAGGTTTGATCCCGACTACGGGTGCTGTCTACGGAGTTTGTACGTTCTCCCTGTGACCTGCGTGGGTTTTCTTCGAGGTCTTCGGTTTCCTCCCACACTCCAAAGACATACAGGTTAATTGGCTTGGTAAATGTAAAAATTGTCCCTAGTGTGTGTAGGGGATCGCTGGTCAGCGAGGACCCAGTGGGCTGAAGGGCCTGTTTCCGCGCTGTATCTCCAAACTAAACTAACCTGGCATGCAATATCTTACCAGAGGGCTTGCTAAGGGCCAAGTTGATAATGTCTCCCATACTGCACCAGTGGTCTTAGTCACCTCTTCAAAAAAACTCAGTCAAATTCGTGAGACACAATTCCCCACACACAAAGCCATGCTGACTATCTGCAATTTGTCCTTGTCTTTCCAAATGCATGTAGATCCTCTCCCTTCCAGTGATTCCAGTGAATGGGACTAGCATCTATTTGAGTTGCCACTTTTTTTGCTGATGCTGTATCTCTTGAGCTCTTCTTAAGCATAACTGCTCATTTGTTTTCTAACATCTGCAAATTAGAGTAAATGAATGGGGGAACCACAAGAAGGTAAAAATGGATAAAGAAAAATGTACACTGGCATTCTAATTTTTTGAAAAATTGTGTTTCAGTACCAATGTTTTTGCTGAAACTGTTGATCTTGCTACAAATAGTAGCAGTTGTGACATTTTTATCAGCCTAACAAAATACTGTCTGAATCTTTGAATTTCAGTTTTAACTTGTACCTTATAGCTTTGTTGTACATTTTCTTTTTATTTTAGAAATCTTGAATGCTTAAATTTGTTGCTTAACAGCGGAGCTGATTTCAACAAAAAAGATAAATTTGGCAGGTAAGAAATTAAACTGACGTTTTGCAAAATTCACTGCAATGAAGTAAAATTTTGGAATATTCTTCGTATTGGTGAAATTAAATATACACATTATATTGTTCATTCCAGTTTTACTTAATGTGTATCCTACATGCTCATGTTATTCCCTATCAGCATTGTTTCTGCATATCTGCTGTCCATGCTTATGATCTTTTGGCACATTGACTCCTTTGTTTCTGTTTATTTTGCCCGATTAAATAACCTCTTGAGTCAGCTCAAAGCAAAGTACAGAACATTATCTTTTAAACCAGGTTTTTTTGCTCGATTCAGGGCAGTCAAAATTTCCCTAGTATTTAAGTTCAAAGTACGTTGATATTACTTTCAATATCGCAAAGAGAGAGCCTCTGAATTGACATTCTCCAAGAAGCATCGTTGAAGGAAATGTTATGGATTCAGGATGTCAGAACTAATCTCATTAAACCTAAAACATGAGATTCTCTGATCCAATGGAATTTTCCCAGATATCTATTACATCTGCTGTTGGGTAGTTGATCACAAAAACATAATTCTGTCATAATGCAATATGCTGACCCTTCTATTGTTATTGCTTAGTTATTTGAATGCATTCTTTACAAGGATGTCACAGAATGACGTGACAGACATCTACTACAAACCTACTGACTCCCATAGCTGTCTTGACTACACTTCTTCCCACCCTGTTTCTTGTAAAAACTCTATCCCGTACTCCCAATTCCTCTGTCTATGCCGCATCTGCGCCCAGGATGAGGTGTTTCATACCAGGGCATCAAAGATGTCCTCATTCTTTAGGAAACGGGGGTTCCCCTCTTCCATTATAGATGAGGCTCTCACTAGGGTCTCCTCTATATCCTGCAGCTCCGCCTTTGCTTCCCCCTCTCCCCATTCGTAACAAGGATAGAGTCCCCATTGTCCTCACCTTCCACCCCATCAGCCGTCGTATACAACAAATTATCCTCCAACAGTTCCGTCATCTCCAACGGGATCCCACCACTGGCCACATCTTCCCATCTCCACTCCTTTCAGCTTTCCGCAGAGACCGTTCCCTCCGTAACTCCCTGGTCCACTCGTCCCTTCCCACCCAAACCACCCCCTCCCCAGGTACTTTGCCCTGCAACCGCAGGAGATGCAACACCTGTCCCTTTACCTCCCCCCTCGATTCCATCCAAGGACCCAAACAGTCTTTCCAGATGAGGCAGAGGTTCACCTGCACCTCCTCCAACCTCATCTATTGTATCTACTGTTCCAGATGTCAACTTCTCTACATCGGTGAGACCAAACGCAGGCTCGGCGATCGTTTCGCTCAACACCTTCGCGCAGTCCGCCTTAACCAACCAGATCTCCCAGTGGCTCAGCACTCCATCTCCTCCTCCCATACCCAGCCTGACCTTTCTGTCATCGGCCTCCTCCATTGTCATAGTGAGGCCCAGCGCAAATTGGAGGAACAGCAACTCATATTTTGCTTGGGCAGATTACACCCCAGCGGTATGAACATTGACTTCTCTAAATTCAGATAGTTCCTCTGTCCTTCTCTTTCCCCTCTCCCTTCCCAGTTCTCCCACTGTCTTCCTGTCTCCTACTACATCCTATCTTTGTCCCGTCCCCTCCCCTGACATCAGTCTGAAGAAGGGTCTCGACCCAAAACGTCACCCATTCCTTCTCTCCCGAGATGCTGCCTGACCCATTGAGTTACTCCAGCATTTTGTGTCTACCTTCAGATAATGAACCGATAGATTCTGGAAGCAAGTTGAGGTTTGTCCCATCAAGTGGAAGATAAAGGATTATGGCAATATTTGACGAGAATTCTCCCTTTGTCCTGGCTGATATAATTAAAGACTGATTATTTGTTAATTTATTTAATTGCATTTGGTAAATCCAAAAGATCAAGAGGCACAGAATTTTGAAAAAGCCTCCAAATTCAGGAACAGTTTCATCCCAGCTGTTATCAAGCAACTGAAATGGCCTCCTACCCGCTGGAGTGTGGTCCTGACCTCCCATCTACCTCATTGGAGACCTTTGAACTATCTTTATTCAGACTTTATCTTGCACTAAATATTGTACCCTTTATCTGTACACTGGACGACTTGATTGTAATTATGTGTAGTCTTTGACTGGATAGCAGCAAACAAAAGGTTGTCACTGCACCTCGGTACATGTGACAATAATAAACAAAACGAAACTAAATGTCAAATTTATCAACCAGATTGATGAATGCAAGGAGTTATCAGCTACCTTGGACTGTATCTTACTCAATCTGAGGACAGGATTGTTCACCAATTTAAGCCCAGATATCTTGGTGTATTTAAAACATAGCTTAGTTAGTTGAGAATCCCACCTATTATTTATATGAATGATTTTTGCCATAAATATGCGGGTGATACAAATGAGAAAGAACATGACATTACCTGCCTTCCTCTTTCTAATGAACATGGTTATAAACTTAACTAAAATAAAATATATCCTCATTTAATTTGGTTTTGGTGTCTTTTCAAATTATCCAATATTGCTGAAAGTTTAAAAATGTCATTTTTGTGTAAAAGAGGGGCTTGCCTTCTCCCTTCATCTATCTTGTTTCTTGCTTCTTGGCTTGTGGACTGATTTATACATAATCATAGGTTTCCCAATGAAGTTTATAATCAATGACCCAGAGATTGACTCTTTAAATTTATTATTTAATTGCTGACATTGTGCGCTGATGCCCAGCTCCTTCATCCCAGAGTCGAGACTGTTTAATTGTGATATGTCCCAAAGAGGACAATGAAATTCTTGTACTTGTCAGCCGCAAGGGCAGTGTGATATTTGGACCATTTTTGCACTTCTTGTCACTCCAAAGACATAAAGGTTTGAAGGTTAATTGGCTTGGTGTAATTGTAAATTATCCCTCGTGTGTATGATACTGTTAGTGTGCGAGGGTCGCTGGGCCGAAGGGCTTGTTTCCGTGTTGTAGTTCAAAACTAAGGTGCGGCATGGTGGCGTAGCGGTAGAGTTGCTGGCTTGCAGTGACGGAGACCCGGGTTCGATCTCGACTACGGGTGCTGTGTGTACGGTGTTTATACGTTCTCCCCGTGACAGCATGGTTTTCTCCAAGATCTTCGGTTTCCTCCCACACTACAAAGACGTACAAGTATATAGGTTAATTGGCTTGGTGTATGTGTAAATTGTCTCCCGTGTGTGTGTAGGATAGTGTTAATTTGCGGGGATCGATGGTCGGCCTGGACTCGGTGGGCCGAAGGGCCTGTTTCTGTGCTATATTTCTAAACTAAACTAAACTAAAAATTAAATATTCCCATATGATTCCCAGAAGATATTCTTCCTGCTAATTCCCTATTTCCTAGTATGCTGGATGAATTCTTTTGTAAATGAATGATATTATAGTAATGTTTGTGCTGCGCTCACATTTTGTTCACTCTACCAATATAGAATTACATTAATGTGCATTATTTTTTTGCCTTGAGCCTATTTGGAGGAAAAATAATTGGGAAGGATTGAGATGAGGTTTTTCAAAAAAGCATCCCTGATTTATAAAATAATCTCATTAGTTTTTTAGTAACTATTTAGCAACTATTTTCATTTTTTATTTATTATGTTCACTCTCACATTCTTTATGAGCTGCTTTTATGATGGCCAAAGTGAAATTATTAAGAGTTGTGAGATCAGGAATTCAACTGATGATTTAATGGAGTTTAATCTAGTCAGAAAAAGAAGGGTGAACTTAAACATTTTACAGGTGATAGGGAATTATATCCAGGAATTGGATTCTGCTTGGCATAACTTTGATGATTTGTTCTTATCTTTGTTCAAAGTTCCCAGTCATAGAGGACTATATTCCTTCTGTTGGGAAATGTTGGCCTGAGCCACTGAGTCATGTTCCCGCATAAAGTTACAGAAGTTAAAATACAGAAGTTAAAGTGTTGTACTTAAATGCGCGTAGTATAAAAAATAAAGTGGATGAGCTTGAGGCTCAGTTAGTCATGGGCAAGTATGATGTTGTAGGGATCACTGAGACATGGCTACAAGAGGACCAGGGCTGGGAACTGAATATTCAGGGGTACACAACGTATAGAAAAGACAGACAGGTGGGCAGAGGGGGTGGGGTTGCTCTGATGGTAAGGAATTATATTCATTCCCTTGCAAGGGGTGACATAGAATCAGGAGATGTTGAATCAGTATGGATAGAAATGAGAAATTGTAATGGTAAAAAGACCCTAATGGGAGTTATCTATAGGCCCCCAAACAGTAGCCTCGACATAGGGTGCAAGTTGAATCAGGAGATAAAATTGGCGTGTCAAAAATGTAATGCTACGGTGGTTATGGGAGATTTCAACATGCAGGTAGACTGGGAAAATCAGGTTGGAAATGGACCCCAGGAAAGAGATTTTGTAGAGTGCCTTCGAGATGGATTCTTAGAACAGCTTGTACTGGAGCCTACCAGGGAGAAGGCAATTCTGGATTTAGTGTTGTGTAATGATCCTGATCTGATAAGGGGACTAGAGGTAAAGAGCCATTAGGAGGCAGTGATCACAACATGATAAGTTTTACTCTGCAAATGGAAAGGCAGAAGGTAAAATCGGAAGTGTCAGTATTACAGTATAGCAAAGGGGATTACAGAGGCATGAGGCGGGAGCTGGCCAAAATTGACTGGAAGGAGGCCCTAGCAGGGAAGACGGTAGAACAGCAATGGCAGGTATTCCTGGGAATAATGCAGAGGTTGCAGGATCAATTTATTCCAAAGAGGTGGAAAGACTCTAAGGGGAGTAAGAGACACCTGTGGCTGACGAGGGAAGTCAGGGACAGCATAAAAATTAAGGAGAGGAAGTATAACATAGCAAAGAAGAGTGGGAAGACAGAGGATTGGGACTCTTTTAAAGAACAACAAAAGTTAACTAAAAAGGCAATACGGGGAGAAAAGATGAGATACGAGGGTAAACTAGCCAATAATATAAAGGAGGATAGCAAAAGTTTTTTTAGGTACGTGAAGAGGAAAAAAATAGTCAAGGCAAATGTGGGTCCCTTGAAGACAGAAACAGGGGAATTTATTATGGGGAACAAAGAAATGGCAGACGAGTTAAACCGTTACTTTGGATCTGTCTTCACTGAGGAAGATACACACAATCTCCCAAATGTTCTAGGGGCCGGAGAACCTAGGGTGATGGAGGAACTGAAGGAAATCCACATTAGGCAGGAAATGGTTTTGGGTAGACTGATGGGACTGAAGGCTGATAAATCCCCAGGGCCTGATGGTCTGCATCCCAGGGTACTTAAGGAGGTGGCTCTAGAAATAGTGGAAGCATTGGAGATCATTTTTCAATGTTCTATAGATTCAGGATCAGTTCCTGTGGATTGGAGGATAGCAAATGTTATCCCACTTTTTAAGAAAGGAGGGAGAGAGAAAACGGGTAATTATAGACCAGTTAGTCTGACATCAGTGGTGGGGAAGATGCTGGAGTCAATTATAAAAGACGAAATTGCTGAGCATTTGGATAGCAGTAACGGGATCATTCCGAGTCAGCATGGATTTACGAAGGGGAAATCATGCTTGACAAATCTACTGGAATTTTTTGAGGATGTAACTAGGAAAATTGACAGGGGAGAGTCAGTGGATGTGGTGTACCTCGACTTTCAGAAAGCCTTCGACAAGGTCCCACATAGGAGATTAGTGGGCAAAATTAGGACACATGGTACTGGGGGTAGGGTACTGACATGGATAGAAAATTGGTTGACAGACAGAAAGCAAAGAGTGGGGATAAATGGGGCCCTTTCGGAATGGCAGGCAGTGACCAGTGGGGTACCGCAAGGTTCGGTGCTGGGACCCCAGCTATTTACAATATACATTAATGACTTAGACGAAGGGATTAAAAGTACCATTAGCAAATTTGCAGATGATACTAAGCTGGGGGGTAGTGTGAATTGTGAGGAAGATGCAATAAGGCTGCAGGGTGACTTGGACAGGTTGTGTGAGTGGGCGGATACATGGCAGATGCAGTTTAATGTAGATAAGTGTGAGGTTATTCACTTTGGAAGTAAGAATAGAAAGGCAGATTATTATCTGAATGGTGTCAAGTTAGGAGGAGGGGGAGTTCAACGAGATCTGGGTGTCCTAGTGCATCAGTCAATGAAAGGAAGCATGCAGGTACAGCAGGCAGTGAAGAAAGCCAATGGAATGTTGGCCTTCATAACAAGAGGAGTTGAGGATAGGAGCAAAGAGGTCCTTCTACAGTTGTACCGGGCCCTGGTGAGACCGCACCTGGAGTACTGTGTGCAGTTTTGGTCTCCAAATTTGAGGAAGGATATTCTTGCTATGGAGGGCGTGCAACGTAGGTTCACTAGGTTAATTCCCGGAATGGCGGGACTGTCGTATGTTGAAAGGCTGGAGCGATTGGGCTTGTATACACTGGAATTTAGAAGGATGAGGGGGGATCTTATTGAAACATATAAGATAATTAGGGGATTGGACACATTAGAGGCAGGAAACATGTTCCCAATGTTGGGGGAGTCCAGAACAAGGGGCCACAGTTTAAGAATAAGGGGTAGGCCATTTAGAACGGAGATGAGGAAGAAATTTTTCAGTCAGAGAGTGGTGAAGGTGTGGAATTCTCTGCCTCAGAAGGCAGTGGAGGCCAGTTCGTTGGATGCTTTCAAGAGAGAGCTGGATAGAGCTCTTAAGGATAGCGGAGTGAGGGGGTATGGGGAGAAGGCAGGAACGGGGTACTGATTGAGAGTGATCAGCCATGATCGCATTGAATGGCGGTGCTGGCTCGAAGGGCTGAATGGCCTACTCCTGCACCTATTGTCTATTGTCTATTGTCTAAACTGCAATGTTAGCAAGAATTAATGTGCTTGATTGCTGACCACTTCTGTAGGCCGATGTTAACATAAAACTGAGTGAGGATGAAATTGACATTAGATTCCCAGACCTCCCAACTCTTCCGAATTTGGCGGAAAGTTTTCGCTTTCTTATTTCATTTCCGCCACTCCGATTTCACCTCACATTTTACCGCAAAACACATGCTTCGCCGCTCGCCCTGCCTCTTCAGACGCTCGCCTCACGCCACTGGCCTCACCGTTAACCTCGCCTCGCCGCTGACCTCACCTTGCCGCTGGCCTCGCCTCACCTCGCCGCTGGTCTCGCCTCACCTCGCCGCTGGCATCGCCTCACCTCGCCGCTGGCCTCGCCGCTCGCCTCACCTCGCTGCTAGCCTCGCCGCTGACCTCACCTCGCCGTGGCCTCACCTCGCCGCGGGCCACGCCTCACCTCACCGCTGGCCACGCCTCACCTCGCCGCTGGCCATGCCTCACCTTGCCGCTGGCCACGCCTCACCTCGCCGCTGGCCACGCCTCACCTCGCCGCTGGGCTTGTCTGACCGATAAGCTCGCCTCGCCTCGCCGCTGGGCTCGCCTGACCGATAAGCTCGCCTCGCCTCGCCGCTGGGCTCGCCTGACCGATAAGCTCGCCTCGCCTCGCCGCTCGGCTCGGCTCGCCTCACCTTGCCGCTGGGCTCACCTCACTTTACCGCTGACCTCACCTCGCCACTGAGCTCGCCTCGCCTCGCCGCTGGCCTCGCCTCGCCATTCACCTCACTGCGTAGCGCGAGGCCCGTTGATGTTGAGATGGGGTGCGGGGGAGGGGGGCAGGGGAGTGGGGTTCGGGGGGGGTGGGAGGGGGTGGGGGGAGGAGGAAAAAGGTGGAGAGGGGAGGGTGGGAGTGGGGGGAAAGAGGGGAGGGAATAGGGGGGAGGCGGGAATCGGGGGTGGGGGGGACATGGTGATTTGTGTTTTGACATTGTGATTTGCTGTTGATGACCACTGGAGCAAGTATGTCTTCAATGAAATTAGGTATGTGCAGTTTTAAATGAAACTCTTCATAACTTAGTCATACATTTTGTGTAAGGAAAAAGCAAAATAGAGAAAACAAAACAAAACAATTTTTTCTTTGTGTTGTGAAAAGTATTTCTATTCAATAACCTTTCTATAAATAGCAGAATATACTCATGATAGGCCTGACATTGTACATGTAGTCCAAGAACTACAGACTTTTGGAAATAATAGTCGTTTTTCACACATGAATGTAGCACAACGTGTTACGCACCATATTATGAATTTTGATGTACAATTCTGAATTTTGGACATCAAAATTCTGAATTTGTATAATCAAATGTTGGTAGGTCTGGATTCCATGCTCTGTCGCTGATTCTGTCGAGACTATTATACTCTTTTGAGGCTAGTTGTCTAATAGTGTCTGCAGAATGTAATTCTGCAAGAACTACTCTCTTGAGGAGACAGGGTTGATTCATGGTGTGGTTTAGAAAAATTAATTAGCCTGGCGAGTATGATATGCATTGGAGAATGTTTACTCAGCTCACCTTATTCCTTTCAGAACACCACTGCATTACGCTGCAGCCAACTGCAACTATCAGTGCCTGTTTGCTCTTGTGGGATCTGGAGCCAGTGTAAATGATCTGGATGAAAGAGGTTGCACGCCACTTCACTATGCAGCAGCATCAGACACAGATGGAAAGTAAGTGATATATAATTATTTGCAAATAGTCATAGTGATACAGTGTGGAAAGAGGCCCTTCGGCCCAACGCCCACACAGGCCAACAATGTCCCAGCTACCCTAGTCCCACTTGCCTGCGCTTGATCCATAACCCTCCAAACCTGTTCTATCCATGTACCTGTCCAACTGAAATGATGGTAGATTAGTAATGGTGTGGCTCATTATGGTTTGATCTTAATTTAACTGCTATTTTTTTCAGTCAGCAGATATGGGTGTTTATTGCCCGTTCCTCATTACCCATAAACTGGGTGGCATTTCAATACTCAGTTAAGAATTAACCACATTGTGGTGGGTCTTGATTATGCATAAACCTGAACAGATGAGAGCAGCTAATCTCTATATCTAATGGGCATTGATTACTTTGATTGATTTTGTATCAATCTATGTGTTTCACTGCTGATCCAACTTTTGATTGCAGATTTATTTACCCATTGAATTTAAACACCCCAGTTTCCTTGATAGGTTTTGAACATTTCCAATCCTATCCTGAATTGTTGATTTAGTGCTCTGCTCCAATAGAACATTCATTATGCTTCTGTACTCTGCAATAGGATTTATATTTACAAACATGATAAATTAAATCATCTGTAGCTTTTACCCAGAGCAGCAGTTTGAGGATTACTTTACAAGATTGACTGGTTCATAACTTGCTTATTTGTTCTCTCATTGAATCTATTGAAATAGTAAATTTCATTTAAATTACTCTTTCTTATCATTGATTTTTGTCCACCAAAGAGCTTTGAATTTATTCTCTTTATTCAATTTTGGCTTAAAGGTCCATCCATTGTTTTTTGCAGCATTGATATCTGAGAAGCATATAAATTGTTACATTTTTCAACATGTCATTCAGGCATTTTGTGTACAACGGTATACAAAAATGGTGTACAAAAATGTCCTCATCTATGATCTCCATCCCCTTTAATTGTCAGTGTTAGTTACCGTGGAGGTACCGGGTTTTTTTTCTCTTTGTGACTATTATTCCTTCATTTTTTGCCACCTTTGTAAAGGAGCTATCCACTTTCCCACTTTTCATCTACCTCTTCCAGTCAATATTTTACCAACAATATTTACTTGTCACTTTAAACTTCTTCAACCATGGTTTTCAACTGCTGATAATTCCTTAAAACAAACTTCTAATTGCTAATGAAAACAAAATATGCTAGAAATACACACTGGTCAGGCAACATCTGTGAAGAAGGAAACTGTTCACACTTCAGATCAATAATATTTTATCTGATAAAAGGTCAAACACCTGAAATGTTAACTGTTTATGCACACATGCATAGCCTGCTACATATTTCCATCAATAGGCACAAAAAGCTGAATAACAGCGGGACAGACAGCATCTCTGGAGAGAAGGAATGGGTGATGTTTCAGGTCGAGACCCTTCCTACACATTTCCATCATTTTAATTACTATTTTCAATTTACACCATCAATGGCTTTTTGCCTTGCACCTAATGGTCTGTTTTGGTGGCTGACTTATTTCTTTTACTCTATTTTCTGATTAATGGAAATAGTTTTACATTTTCAAAATACCTCACCATATTAAAACAGGTCATCTTCAATCAAGCACAGTATTCCAATTGTTCTAAACCAAGACGTACGAAGATTTAGCATGACCTCTTTGTTCTTGTATTAGGTCCTTTGGTCCTATTAACCTTCCCCCTCTTTTGGATGTTTGTGTATGAGAACTAAATTATCCTTACCTGACATTTTGTTTTAAGTTTTTGCTGTTTACTGCATGTTACTTTTAATCTACCCAGAATGCATTCCCCTCTCTTTTACTGAATCTGATCCCTCCCAAATTTAAGATTTCCATATCTTGTTTTTCTCTACAGTCCTTCTCACAAATAATCACACTCTATTTTTGAGTATTATGCAAATTCAGTTATGCTCCTCACATATGTCTAAAGCCTTTAAGCAGGGCACCTGATCAAAGATAATAGAGCAGAGCAAGATAGACCACTCAACCCTAAAAACCGTAGTATGTCATGGCGCCATTTTAGTAGGCAGAAACTTGCAGAAACATTTAAAAAGAAAAATAACAAAAATCTGTGAATTGATAGATGAGATATATTCTGCATTTTTATGGTATCATCACACATACTGTTCCCCCAAAACACTGATTACACTACGAGAGGCATAGCGAACGGCGGGTTTTGCCTACTAAAATGGCGGACGTTACGCTCCTTTGCATACTGCACTTCAGTATAGGCGATTTCGATAGAGTGGTTCATCTTGCTCCTCTAGTATCTTTGTCTGATAGCAACTGGCCACGGTGACGCAGCGGTAGTGTTGCTGCCTTGAAGTGCCGGAGACCCAGGTTCGATCCCGACTATTGGTGCTGTCCGAACGGAGTTTGTACTTTCCCCCCCGTGACCGCATGGGTTTTCTCCGACATCTTCGGTTTTCTCCCACACTCCAAAGACGTACGGGTATGTAGGTTAATTGGCTTGGTGTATGTGTCAATTGTCCCTAGTGTGTGTAGGATAGTGTTAATGTGCATGGATCGCTGGTCGGTACGGACTTGGTGGGCCAAAGGGCCTGTATCCGCGCTGTATCTCTAAGCTAAAACTAAATTAAATTCTTGGAGCTCACAACATTTTAAATTATTTTAAACATCTAGTATTCACTTTTTTACCTTATCCATAGTGTTTAATAATGTCATTTTAAGTTAATGGAAAATTTTCCCGTAGTAATTTGTCATGCGTGCTAAAAATCCACGTGAACAACCTTTGCGTTTCCTTGATCAGTACACAGCTTCGTAGAAAAATATCCTTTTTGTCAGGCTGAACTGGATTTTGATAATGTGTTAATTCCACTGAATTTAACTAGTTTTCCTCTAAGCGAGTCATTTTGTGCTGCATTTTGGTCTCCCAAAAGACACATACTGTAATAGGCTAAACTTACCTGTCTTATCCCTTGAACAGAAGTAGTAGTTGACAGTTTTCTGGGGCCATGATATAATATTATTACGTCAATTAATATTTAAATATGCTATCTGCACATGCATGAAAAATGTACCTTTGCTTCACTTGTTAACGTCATTGAACCTGAATGAAATATTGTTTACTTGTACTTAATTATTAACTCGTGAGTTTATAATGTGAGGCATAACTTTTAGGTTTACTTATCATACGATGATGTGATAGGAGTGGAATTAGGCCATTCTACCCATCAAGTCTACTCTGCCATTCTATCATAAGGTCTGAAGTAAATAAGGGTAGAATTATGCCATTCGGCTCATCAAGTCCTCTCCACCATTCAATCATGGCTGATTTTTCTTTCCCTCCTAACCCCATTTCCTGCCTTCTCCCCATAATCTCTGACACCTGTATTAATCAAAAATCTATCTATCTGTCTTAAAAATATCCACTGATTTAGCCTCTACAGCCTTCTGTTGCAAAGAATTCCACAGAATCACCACTCTCACTAGACTAAAGAAATTTCTCCTCATCTCTTTCCTAAAAGAGCATCCTTTAATTCTGAGGCTATAACCTCTAGTCCTACAGTTATTTTCTTACACCTCTAGTCCTAGACTCTCCCACTAGTGGAAACATCCTCTCGATGTTCACTCGATCCAAGCCTTTCACTATTCTGTACGTTTCAATGAGGCCCCCCCTCATTCTCCAGCGAGTATAGGCCCAGTGCCGACAAACGCTCATCTTAGGTTAAGCTACTCATTCCTGGGATAATTGTTGAAAACCTCCTCTGGAACCTCTCCAGAGCCAGCATATCCTTCCTCAGATATGGTGCCTAAAATTGCTCACAGTATTCCAAATGCGGTCTCAATCATGACTGATCTATCTCTCCCTCCTAACCCGTTTCTCTTGCCTTCTCTCCATAACCTCTGAAACCTGTACTAATCAAGAATCTTTATCTCTGCCTTAAGTATATCCACAGACTTAGCCTTCTGTGGCAAAGAATTCCACAAATTCACCACCCTCTGACTAAAGAAATATCCTCCTTATCTCCTTCCTAACGGAACGTCCTTTAATTCTGAGGCTATGACTCTAATCCTAGACTCCCCCACTAGTGGAAATCCACATCTACTCTATCCAAGCCTTTCGCTATTAAGGTTTGGTTTTCTGTGTTTTGAAACGTGACCAGCCATACATAAGGTTAATTAATTTAAAACTGGCCAATAAATGAAGATAATATACTACCATGCTCTCACAATCTTTTCTGTTTTTGAGTTTTCTCGCACTTTTAAAGAATTTCTAGTCTGAAGAAGGGTCTTGACCCGAAACGTCACCCATTCCTTCTCTCCTGAGATGCTGCCTGACCTGCTGAGTTACTCCAGCATTTTGTGAAATAAATACCTTCGATTTGTATCAGCATCTGCAGTTATTTTCTTACTCTAAAGAATTTCTAGTATGATTCTCAGAATTTCATTTATGTATGCAGCCTGAACCAAAAAAAAGTTCATAATTTCACAGATTGCTACTGCTTGGTAGCCAAATGCTGTTCTTTTAGCTAACAAATTGTATCTGCGTTAGTTAACACAAAATGGTCAATTGAATATTTCCAAGTCAGCTACTGCTGAAAATGATTAATTTTTTTAAATTGTAAATTAATTTCATTTTATCGTAACACGTGGTCATAAGAATAGAAGAAGGTGTTGCCCCCTTCTGCTTGCTCTGCCTTTCCTTAATTTTGTAGCTGGTCTTTTACATCCTTTTCTTTCCTGGGCTAACCCCCATAAATTGTCTCCCCTTGTATTTAAAAATCTATCAATCACTGTCTTGAATATATTTAATGACTTGGCTTTCATTGCCATCTTGGCGAGAGAATACTAAAGATTCATTGTCTTGTTGAAGAGATTTTCGTCTTTATCTTTGTCCTGAATAGCACATCCTTATTTTGAGATTGTGATCCTAGGTTATGGACACCCCTAACAAGGGAAACATGAACCCCTCTATCCATTCTGTCAGTTTTGTATGTTTAGATATGATTACCACACTTCTTCAGTTTGGAAATAACTTAACGTTTCATTGCTTGACTTGGTATCTTAAAAACTCTTTTACATGATCATTAATTATTTGGGATATGCTATCAATGTAGCATTATATATTTTCATTTTTGTACATTTCCTGTAGATTGGTAAGAAGTTTGATTTGGCTTACTTAATCAATTACTTCCTAACTTAATATCCCTTTTGCATGCAATTTAGTTATGTTTGTAAAAAGCTTTTCAATAATGCATTTTGGTACTTTTACAAATCTTAACTTCAATCTATGGCAGCTCTTGCTTTTCCTTTTCCACAGTAATGTTCAAACTACAAGTTAGAAAAATTGAGTAGACATTTGCTTTAACTTGAAAATAGACACAAAATGCTGGACTAACAGCAGGACAGGCGGCATCTCTGGAGAGAAGGAATGGGTGACTTTTCGGGTCGTGGCCTTTCAGACTGATGTCAGGGGAGAGGGAGATACAGGATGTGTAAGGTGTGAAAATAGGACAATTTAAATTGTTCTCTGATATCAAATTATATTTTGAATTGCTATTTAATTGCTGTATGACAGCTGTAGTCTTGATTCTCAATGACATCTCAAAGGTAAATGTATAAAGTGATGTGAATTACTCAGTAATAGCAAAGAGAATTTTTAGTTTGTGCACTCCTCTTGTTAGTTTGTGCTCCATCCTGTTGCAGTATCTGCAGTTCCTTCCTACAGATTTCCTTTGGTGTGGATGGGGGGGGGGAGGTTACAATTTGAAGATTATTATGGCATAGTAAAGGCAGAGATATATCAGAGATTCTTTGTAATGCTTGCCAAAATGTGGTGCTTATTTATCTTTCAAGAAATCAAGGTTTTAAAACTAGGGAACAAAATGATATTGCATGTTAATATTGAGCTTTCCCTGGTAAATGTGGTGTGTGATGAGCTGCAGATTTAAGTTTCCTGAAACTGCTGCTTCTCATACGACTTCATTATTTTGTAGAAACAAGAAACTGAAGATGCTGGTTTACTAAAGAAGGGACACAGTGCTAGAGTAACTCAGTGGGTCAGGTAGCCTCCCTGGAGAACATGAATAGGTGACGTTTTGGTTGGGACTGTCACTTATTTATATTCTTTAGGGATACTGCCTGACCCACTGATTTACTCCAGCATTTTGTCTCATCTTCATTATTTCCTTTTTGTCAGCTGATAGCCTTTTGGCCTCATGAGTTAATAAGTTCAGAAGTAATAGGAGCAGAATTAGGCCATTCGGCCCATCAGATCACTCCGTCATTCAATCATGGCTGATCTATTCTCCCTCCTAACCCCATTCTCCTGCCTTCTCCCCATAACCCCTGACAGTTGGTCGTACTAATCAAAGCCTAACCTGCTTAGTATTTCTAGTATTTTTTTAATTTTTATTTTAGCTTTTATGCTTCTGTAGTTTTGATTTTCAAATATTTAGCTTTGTTCTTTTCTTCAAATTCATTATCCCAAAACAAATAACTTAATCAAACGTAATGGGTTGCTGATACCAATTTCTGGATGCTCATGTGTTACTGTGGTCTCTCCTACATTTTGTCTTATGGGTTTTGAGGTGCACTACATATCCCATATTGGAAATTTCCATTTGTTACTGACAAATGTTTTGTGGGAAATTTTCAATCTCCATCTCTGGAACACACAAGGATAACTGGTGTAATGCTGAGTTTGATACTATAGCCCCATCGTGTGGAGGTCAAAAGGGATTGCAAATAATGAGTCAGAAGATTTAATGTTCAAGTAAGGTCAAGTCAAGATTATTGTCATATGCATAAGTATGGTGGGTGCAGGTACAATGAAAATCTTGCCTGCAGCAACATCAGTAATAGCAATTATAAGTAATAATAATTACATGTTGTCAGCAAAAAAGTCACAGGGAATATTTTCAGCAAGCAACAAGAATATTATTGAATGGCCTGGCTCATGTCAAGAGTGATGTCACATGGTCAACTGAATAAAACAGGCATTAATCATTCTTACAGAGTCTGTGTGATCTGCATTACATTCATCATTGATTGTAGAATGGATTGACTGTATGGAGAGACATTGCAAATAGATAGTGGCCTGATTTCTAGCTCATATTATGCATTTATTCTAATTGTTGCAGTTGTTCTCCCATCGATATGATCGATGAACAGCACCTGTCGTCATTGCCGTTCATCGTCAAGAGGGTGAATGCATTCTGTGGGGGAAAACATGGTGTAGACATAAAAAGGGAGAGGTTAAAAATATTTGGGACTAACAGAGCTGGTTAAACTTGATCCATCTTTCTATATGGGTATTCTCCCCTTGCCGTTTTGGGATATGGCTTGTTTGGCTTTGCACTGTTTTCTGCATTCTTTCTCATGTTTACCTCCTCCCCTCCCTCTGCCACAGCACATGTTCTCACTCGCTTTGTCCTTCCAAACAATCTCTCATCTTTCTCCCGGCCCTTACACTCTCCGTAGGCTCATACCTCTTATTAATGATTCCATTGTATCTCTTTGAATAAAAAGTTTGCCTTGTGACTTGATGTGCAGCCAGTACATGTAGAGTCTTGTCGGCTGCAAATTGGGTCCCGAGAGGATTAGAGTTGTGCCTCTTCCCCCCCCCCCCCCCCGTCACTGGATCTGCTTTCATGCTGGCGACAGCCCGTCTGCTCTGAGGGCACAGATCTTTTCAAAAGATGCCCGTGGTTAAGAACTTTCAAAACTTCAAAGAAAGAAATGTATCAAACCGCATTTTTAAAGGTAAGTAATGGCTAGGGAGTTAGTCAAACAATATTATATCCTAATCTTTCCTTTGCAGTCAAGATCCTATAGTTTTAAAGAAGTTGGATTATTATTTACTTTATATAAACCATGGGATTGGTGTCTAAGTGAGAAACCTGTCAAACTGATATATAATGCAACGGCAGAATGGGAAATATCTGAAAGTTGTAAAATTTAGTGCAAAAGATAATTATTTTTCACAAAGGAGGAGCAGGAGGCTCCATGTTCCAGCTTTGGTAAGGTAATTTGTATTTGATCAAATGCCACATCTCAATATTCCTGACTGTTTTCAGTAACATCTGACTCCACTTTGTTTTTTTAATTATGAGAGGCATGGATAGGGCAGACAGTCAGAACATTTTTCCCCAGGATGGAAATATCAAATACTAGCTTTACTGGCTTATATAAAATAATAGCTTTATGGTGAGAGGGTCAAAATATAACATATGTGTGAGGGAAGTTTTTTTTACATAGAGGGTGGAAAGTACCTGGATGGTGGTGGAGGCAATTTAAGTAACTTTTGAATAGACATGGATATGCAGGGAATGGAGGGTTATGGATTATGTGCAGGCAGGTAAGAGTTGGCCTGAGCATCATGTGTAGCAAAGAACTCCAGATGCTGGTTTAAATCGAAGGTAGATCCAAAATGCTGGAGTAACTCAGCAGGACAGACAGCATCTCTGGAGAGAAGGAATGGGTGATGTTTCGGGTCGAGACACTTCTTCATCATGTTCGGCGCAGACATTATTGGCCGAAGGGACTGTTCCTGTGCTGGATAATGTTCAATGCAGATATTCATGCAGACTTGTGACCAATACATGTTTACAAATTTATTGGGATATTAGAATTGAAAGCAAAATTACATTCTGAGGTGCAGTTAATGCATTTGGATTTGAAGCAGCTCACTTGAGCTGTTCTCTACAATACACAAGTTCGGCTGTCATTGACAGCAGATTTACAGAATAAATTGGAATCAAACCTGATTCTGTCTTCAGCAGTCAATCATTTGTGCAAATTTCAGTCAATTTCAGAATGGCAGTCAAAATTGACAATTGACTGATTATCACTCCATAAATTAAAGGGATAGACATTGAATCCATCAATGCAGTAATGTAACTTTGAAAATACATTCTGGATGGAGGAAAAGATGACTGTCTAGTATGGCACAAAATATGCAGCTCAAATCTTTTTCTCTCATTTACAGCATTTTATTCCTCAATAATCAAACGTAGTTAAACCATTTTTGCCAGCAGTGGTTATCAGAATGCTTACATGAGCTATTTGTCTGAATTGTATAAATGCTTACGTAAGCATTCTGACTTCTGACATCACTTTCCTAATGCATTTAATATTGTTAATACAAAAATCTACTTAAAGGTTATCAGTCTGAAACTTTATCTGTTTCCACTATTGCCTCAGTATTTTCTGCAATTTCCTATTTCTAGATCTGATTTCCAACACCTGTACTATTTTGCTTTTCAACTAAAAATATACTTGTTTGAATATTCTTGCTGGTCATTCAAAGGTATTTCAAATTGCTGCTGCTCTTAACTATCTGCAGGTGCTTGGAATATCTACTTCGAAATGATGCCAATCCTGGAATTCGAGATAAACAGGGCTACAATGCGGTCCATTATGCTGCTGCCTATGGACATCGATTATGTCTTGAACTTGTAAGTACATTTAATTTTATATATTTTTGTGCCTTGTTAAATGATTTTAATAGTTGTAATAGAAGCAATAATAAATTAATTTTGAACTCCATTTATTGGGTTAGATTCCATAAAAGCATAGGCTACAGCAGTGGAGAGATTCTTCAGCCGAGATTTAATGGGGACCATTACTCTCTTCCCTTTCTGTAGAAATCCTTCCTGGTTTTCAATACCTCAATCATACCCTCTCTAGGCCTGTTCTGAATAGATCGGCCGATCCTCTCTGGTCTATACACATAACAAGGTCACTCATTTCTGGAATTATTCTAGAAACGCTTGGAACAACCATTGAAGCTTTATATCTTCCCTAAAGAATGCTGAGAATTGAACATAATACTTTTAAGTATAACTGACAGCTTCATCATGACTACTTTGTTCTCGTACTCTTTGCCTCGATTTATAATGCCCAGGAACTCTTGTGCTTTTTAAAAACTGCCTTTGCAATCTGCCTTGTCAATTGTGATGATATATGTAAATATCTTTTTGATCCCTCTGCTCTGCATCAGTGTGCTCTGTAGTTTATACTGCTACTTCTTGTTCTTCCCACTGGAATGTGATAATTTGTAACTTAGAGATCTTAAAGATATGTAACTTCTGATTTATATTTTGCCTGTCTGTTTACCTTCTCACCAGACTGTTTAAATTCTTACGCTATACTATGCGTAAATGTTTACTATACTGTGTGTTGCTATGCTTGAGGATTTTGCGTGATTTATAAATTTGGAAATTTGTACTTATTTATTCAAGTTATTGATATACGTTAAGAAATACTGTGATTCCCACTCGATCCCTGGGGTACATCACTGCAGAATTCACTTCTAAAAAAACTGCTTTCAGTACTGCTTTGTTTTCTATCACTTTACCAGTTTTCTACCACTGCTTCTAATGCTATTCCAGTTCCCCAGTATATTTGATAAGCTGATTATGCAGTATTGAATGTCTTTTGAAAATCGATATACATCATGTCAACCTCATTGACCTCTCTGTTACTTCATTTAAAAATTTGGTCAAGTTTGTCAAACATGATTTACCTTTAACAAATCTGTGCTAATTTTCCCTAGTCAAACTACAATTGACCAATTATATTACTTTGTTTTGATGTTAAACTGATCTACAGTTGTTGAGTTTATTCTTTCAATCTTGTTTACAATATACATTAATGACATGGATGAAGGGATTAAAAGTAACATTAGCAAATTTGCAGATGACACAAAGCTGGGTGGCAGTGTGAACTGTGAGGAAGATGCTATGAGGTTGCAGGGTGACTTGGGCAGGCTGTGTGAGTGGGCGGATGCAGTTTAATGTGGATAAGTGTGAGGTTATCCACTTTGGTGGCAAGAATAGGAAGGCAGATTATTATCTGAATGGTGTCAAGTTAGGAAAAGGGGACGTACAACGAGATCTGGGTGTCCTAGTGCATCAGGCACTGAAAGGAAGCATGCAGGTACAGCAGGCAGTGAAGAAAGCCAATGGAATGTTGGCCTTCATAACAAGAGGAGTTTGAGTATAGGAGCAAAGAGGTCCTTCTGCAGTTGTACAGGGCCCTAGTGAGACCGCACCAGGAGTACTGTATGCAGTTTTGGTCTCCAAATTTGAGGAAGGATATTCTTGCTATTGAGGGCGTGCAACGTAGGTTTACTAGGTTAATTCCCGGAATGGCAGGACTGTCATATGTTGAAAGACTGGAGCGACTAGGCTTGTATACACTGGAATTTAGAAGGATGAGAGGGGATCTTATTGAAACACATGATTATTATGGGGTTGGACATGTTAGAGGCAGGAAACATGCTCCCAATGTTGAGGGAGTCCAGAACCAGGGGCCACAGTTTAAGAATAAGGGGTAGGCCATTTAGAACAGAGACGAGAAAAAACTTTTTCAGTCAGTGAATTGTAAATCTGTGGAATTCTCTGCCTCAGAAGGCAGTGGAGGCCAGATCTCTAAATGCTTTCAAGAGAGAGCTAGATAGAGCTCTTACGGGTAGTGGAGTCAGGGGGTATGGGGAGAAGGCAGGAATCTGATTGAGAATGATCAGCCATGATCACATTGAATGGTGGTGCTGGCTCGAAGGGCCGAATGGCCTACTCCTGCACCTATTGTCTATTGTCTATTAATATTGGATGTAACATTTTAAATTTTCTGACCCTTGTGCGTCACCTCCTTTTTACAGATGTTTGAAAAATTATGACTTGATTAGTCAATTTCTTTTTGATTTTGCAAGTTGAGTATGGAACAGTGGCCAAGAGGTCAGAAGAATTCTTGCCAATAATCACCAGGACCTTTTTTAACATCTATTTGCAAGTTGGGGTTTTGGCTTAAAGATTCATCCAGTAATATTCTGCACCGCAGGCAGTAAAGGCCTTTCCAGATTATGCTTTTGAATCTTTAATAGTGCAAGAAGCCATATTCTTGTTACCCAATAATGGGAGAGAGACCAAGCTGTGGCCACATTCACAACAAAGTTTATAATCAAATGATCTGGAGCTTGGGCAATTAATTTGTCATTCTATTTATTTTAAATGTCTTGTAAATAATTAAGGGCCTAACAGATTAGTAGTGTTTTCAAACAATTCCATGAAAGCAGATTTTGCAGTAGGATTGATGAATAAATTACTGGAAGCTTGATATTTCTATATTATCTGCATGTGGGAAGTTGCATCCCAGTGAATTGAACAGTATAGCATAGGAGAAGGCATTTCGGCCTACTGTCTGTGCCGACCATGATGTCAAGCTAAACTAAATTAATCCCATCTGCCTACATGGTCTGTTGCCCTCTATCCCTTTCCTACCTGTTCATGTGTCCATCTAAATGCCCTTTAAATATTGATTACTGTTGAACAAGTTATGTTGTCCTGAAAACTCTTTTGTCTGCATTGATATTCGAATTCATTTTTAAAGTGCAAAGAATTGATTTGAGTCGATATTTGAGCTGCGCTGTATTATACATTTGATTTCCTTTTAAATTTTTCCAGATTGCAAATGAAACTCCTTTGGATGTGGTATGTTATTCATTTTGCACTTTGTATTGTAATAATATCAATTTATATGCTATACCTTTTAAAACTTAGCAAAATTAAATGTACAAGTCTCCACTGGGCAGCAAACCTTCACTCAACCTTTCATTGTAGCAAAGATTTGTTATTTAATTTGACATTTAACAACGGTGTTATGCATCACATTGAAGGATAGGAAGATATTTGGAGCCTGCTTTTCAAATGCAAGTCAAAGAAAATCAGTAATATTTTGTAAAAAAACTTTTGATCATGTTAATAAGATGGAGTCTGTGAAGTAAAGTTATTTAAAATGTGGGGTGGAGGGGTGGGGTGAGGGGACTTGGAGTCACCTGCACTCAACCACCTGCCAACAATGGCCAGTGGATCATGACTGAAAATTCTGGCTTGAATTCCGGCAGTTTGAGTTGGATTTGCTGCATCTTTACTGGGAGGAGATTCAGTAGTTTACTGAATGGTAACCGGTCAATGGCAATCGGTATGCATTCATGAAAGCTATGGGTTTACTATACCTCTTTCTATGTGAATTTTTGCATAGTGAAGAGGAGCCTAATCCCTTCAATACCTGAGGAAGATCTATATTATTTTCTTTTAAAATCTGCTGTCAATAGTTTACTGAGTTAGTTATTCTTGTTAATACATTAAATTTCTGTTGGTCCGTCCATTCCTTTTTATTTATAGAATGATAAAGGCAACATATTTATCTTGCATTTTTCACCAAATGTTGTAATACATACTTTACATTGGTACCTCCATTCAGCCAAGAGGTAGAATAGAATGGAAAGGCATTGTTTTCAAAAATAGTTTATTATAAGCATTATTGTTCTGCTTTGCCATATATAAACTACTTCAGTGGTCTGTGTGAACAGCAGTGTGTTCACAGCAGCTACCAGTAGAGTAGATAGTAATCTTTATTGATTGATGTTCTTACTTATTAAAAATATATTTTTTAACTTTATCTCTGCCCTTTAACATTAGGAATTGTTCATTACAGTAAAATTATTGGTATATGTAGAATGTGTGCCCCAATTGCATTGTAATGGAAACTTGTAAATTGAACATTAATAAATTGAACATTAATAAATCGCAGGACAAGTATAAGCTTGGACATTTTTATGTCTGACTACACCAAGTGGACCTGTTGGGTCTCCTGCATTCGTGCAGCACCCTCTCCTCCCCCACTCCTCCCCCTGCCCCCCTCCCTCCACCCCCCTTCCCCACCCCCTATCTCCCACCCACCCCATCCACCACTCTCTCCCCCCCAACCTCAACAGCCCCACCCCACTCACCGCTGCAGATCCGTGGAAACGTTGGTGGCAAAAGCCACTCACCCGTGCCCCATCCATTTAGTGCTGATGGACGGCGAGTGGCCATCTTGTTAAACCGAGAGGGGAGTGCCCCCGTAGCCGTGGGCGGGCAAGCACTGACCTCGGCCCCGTTTCTCCTGCGGATCCAAAGCGTCTCTTGCAGCTCGGCTCCAATCTGCGGCGGGGAACGGTGGCGATGGCATGGACCCGTTGCTGGGCAGGGAGCGTCTCCCGGGGCCGTGGGTGGGCGAGACTGGACAGGGAGAAGGCACTGACCTTGGCCCTATTTCTCGTGCGGTCCGGGCGTGAAGCCGAAGCATCTCCTGCAGCTTGGCTGCGAGCGGCGGGAGACGGCCATCTTGTTATCTTGTTGGACCCTCTGCCACAGCCTCTGCCGCGCGCTGCTCCATGGGAGGAAGGTCAGGCGCGGGGCACGCCGGGACGGGCTCCAGTCCTCCCGCTGGTCCTTCGGGTGGAGCGTATTTATTAAAGTTTATAAAGTAAATCGTTTTTAAAAAATAACAAAAGTGTGTTTATTCCATCCACGGGGAATGGTGAGTAAGGTGGGCCGAAAATTGTCACACTTTAGTGTACCATTTTGGCTGTGTCAAGCCCCAAACTATTTTCATGCACAAATGACCAGAGCGTTTTAGTTATATAATATATATATATAGATATTAAAAATGTTATTCGAGCTTGCGTCAGCCGCATTAATGCTATAATTTTCTGAAGTATCTTTCCTATTTTGTCAGTTGATGGAAACTTCAGGTACAGATATGCTAAATGATTCTGATAACAGAGCGCCGATCAGTCCATTACATTTGGCAGTAAGTAGGAAATATTTATGAATGTATCTGGATCTTATATACAGTGCCCTCCATAATGTTTGGGACAAAGACCCATCATTTATTTATTTGCCTCTGTACTCCACAACTTGAGATTTGTAATAGAAAAAAATCACATGTAGCTAAAGTGAACATTGTCAGATTTTAATAAAAGCCATTTTTATATATTTTGGTTTCATCATGTAGTGTTTATACATAGTCCCCCCCATTTCAGGGCACCATAATATTTGGGACACAGCAATATTATGTCAATGAAAGTAGTCATGTTTAGTATTTTGTTGTATATCCTTTGCATGCAATGACTGCTTGAAGTCTGCGATTCATGGACATCACCAGTTGCTGAGTGTCTTCTCTGGTGATGCTCTGCCAGGCCCGTATTGCAGCCATCTTTGGCTTATTCTTGTTTTGGGGCCTAATCTCCTTCAGTTTTCTCTTCAGCATATAAAAGGCACGTGCAATTAGGTTCAGATCGGGTGATTGACTTGGCCATTCAAGAATTGACCATTTTTTAGCTTTGAAAAACTCCTTTGTTGCTTTAGCAGTATGTTTGGGATCATTCTCTTGCTGTAGAATGAACCGCCGGCCAATGAGTTTTGAGGCATTTGTTTGAACTTGAGCAGATAGGATGTGTCTAACACGTCAGAATTCATTATGCTACTACCTTCAGGGGTTGTACCATCAATGAAGACAAGGGAGCCAGTTCCTTCAGCAGCCATAACCTGCCCAGGCCATAACACCCCCACCACCGTGTTTCACAGATGAGGTGGTATGCTTTGGATCTTCGGCAGTTCCTTCTCTCCTCCATTCTCTCCTCCATCATTCTGATATAAGTTAATCTTCGGTCTCATCTGTCCACAAAACCTTTTTCCAGAATTGTGGTTGCTCTTTTAAGTACTTCTTGGCAAACTGTAACCCGGTCATCCTATTTTTGCAGCTAACCAGTGGTTTGCATCTTGCAGTGAAGCCTCTGTATTTCTGTTCATGAAGTCTTCTGCAGATAGTGGTCATTGACAAATCCACACCTGACTCCTGAAGAGTGTTTCTGATCTGTCGGACAGGTGTCTGGGGATTTTTCTTTATTATAGAGAGAATTCTTCTGTCATCAGCTGTGGAGGTCTTCCTTGGCCTGCCAGTCCCTTTATGATTAGTAAGCTCACCAGTGCTCTCTTCTTAATGATTTTGGTATGCCTGAGGATTGACTGATATCTCTAACAGTTTTATTCTTAGTTTCTTAGTCTCATACTGGCTTCTTTGACTTTCATTGGCACAACTTTGGTCCTCATGTTGATAAACAGCAATAAAAGTTTCCAAAGGTGATGGAAAGACCAGGTGCTGAGAGCTCTCTTATACCTGCATTAAGGAGGCAATTAAACACACCTGAGCAATGACAAACACCTGTGAAGCCATGTGTCCCAAACATTATGGTGCCCTGAAATGGGGGGACGATGTATAAACACAGCTGTAATTTCTACAAGGTGAAACCAAAATATATAAAAATGGCCTTTATTAAAATCTGACAATGTGCACTTTAACCACATGTGATTTTTTTCTATTACAAATCTCAAATTGTGGAAGTACAAAGGCAAATAAATCAATGATGGGTCTTTGTCCCAAGCATTATGGAGGGCACTGTAAATACTCTTAACTTAAATCATCGTAACTACTGATGCTCAGTGGCTACAAATCTGTGCTGCACCTAATCTAAGTTTATAATATTGCTTTCAGAATACACCTTCACACTTTGTGAGCTGTAATTGCTTTCATCACCCTGAGTTTTTGTTATATTGGATGTGAAAAGTGCTGTCAATGTGTATTACTCTCTAATTCAGAGTAATTATAAAACCACCTTTCGTATGTCATAAGTAAATTAAAATTGATCTGCTACTGTGTAGGAATGTAGTAAGAATCAACTATTATATTGTTTGAAGAAGCTTTACTGTTTTTTAGCTGCAAAATATCTATGCAATTGTAATAATTTTTCATCTTTGATTTGTTATATAATGTTTTTAGGTGCAGGTTTGATATTGAAGATTTTTAAAAATCTGTCGAAAATTTACTTTTTACCAAAAAACAACTATTATACGGTTTGCAGGCTTATCATGGTCACCATCAAGCTTTAGAGGTACTGGTACAGTCCCTCTTAGATTTGGATGTGAGAAATAATAACGGACGGACACCATTGGACCTAGCAGCTTTCAAAGGACATGTGGAGTGTGTGGATGTATTGATCAATCAGGGAGCATCTATTCTTGTTAAAGATTTTGTGACAAAAAGAACTCCAATTCATGCTGCAGGTTTGTTATTATTTAATGATCGATGTATTTATATTGAGTAAAGTCAACGTCCTAGATTTTTAATCATTCATGCAAAGTCGACACTTGTGGGATAATATTGCAAGTTCCCAGTAAATAGGACATGAAAGAGATGTTTATATCATATAAAGTAAATTTCATATAGATCTGCTGCATCATCTAAATATAACAGGTCATCGGGGTTGAGAGCTTCCTCACCAACCACAGCCTTCATTGCATGGACATCTTTGCCAATAGCATAGCAAGCAATATAGCTGATTAGACAGTTATGAGACTGAGGGGTGATGCTATAGAGGTTTATAAAATCATGAGGGGCATAGGTAAGTTAAATGTTTACAGACCAAGGGTATGGAAGTCAAAAGGGAATGTTTTAAAAGCAGCCCAAGGGGCATGTTTTTCCAAACAAAGGGTGGTGGGTATATGGAACGAGATGCCAGAGGAAGTAGTTAAGGAAGTACAATAACAGCATTTAAAAGACATTTGGGCACGTTCATGGATAGAAAGGAATTAGATGAGTATGGGCCAAAAAGGGCCAGTTCTTGTAGACACCGAGTCGGCATGAACGAGTTGGGCGGAAGGGACTGCTTCAGAGGGTCTTGATCCACAACATCACCTATCCACGTTCTCCAAAGATGCTGCCTGACCTGCTGAGTTACTCCAGCATTTTGTGTCCTTTTGTATATTAACCAGCATCTGCAATTTTTTGTTTCTACTCAACACTCTTTTCTGAGGCTTAGGTTTATTATTGTCATGTTACCGAAGTACAATGAAAAGTTTTGTTTTTGTAAGCTATCCGTTCAGATCAGGTAAATCTATACTTAAATACAATCAAATCAAACTCAAGTACAATAGGCAGAGCAAAGTGGAAGATACAGAATGCAGAATATAGTTCTCAGCATTGTAGCACAGAAGTTCCATAGACAAAGTTCAATGTCTACAATGGACAGTGCCGTAGCTTATGGAAGGACCGTTCAGAAGGCTCATAACAGAGGGGATGAAGCAGTTCCTGAGATTGGTGGTATGCTTTCAGCCCTGCACCTTTTGCCCAATGAGTGCAAAGCGAAGGAATAATCAGGGTTGGATCATTTGATTATGTTAGCTGCTGCTTTTTCAAGGCAGCATGAAGTGTAGACAGAGTCAGTGGTGGGGAGTCTGGTCTTTGTGATTGGCTGGGCTACATCTGCAACTTTTTTTGCAATTTCTTGTGGTCGTGGGCAGAGCTGTTCCCAAACCAAACTCTGGTGCAACACGACAGTATAAAGCTCTAGGGGCTAACAAAATCAAGGGATATGGGGAGAAAGCAGGCACGGGTTACTGATTGTGGATGATCAGCCATGATCACAATGAATGGCGCTGCTGACTTGAAGGGCCAAATGGCCTCCTCCTGCACCTATTTTCTATGTTTCTATGTAAGTATGCTTTCTATGGTGCATCTGTCAGAAGTTTGTAAGAGTCACTGAAGACATGTCAAATTTCCTCAGTCTCCTAAAGAAGTAGAGACACTGGTGCATCTTCTTGGTTGGTCCATGAAAGAGCATTGGAAATATTACAGCCAAGGAAGTTGAAGCTCTTGGCCATTACTACCACGGCACCATTGAAGCTCATTGGGAGTGAGCTGAAACGCCACCACACTTCCTGAAGTCGGTATTAGCTCCTTGGTCTGAAATTGAGGGAGAGGTTGTTCTCCTAACACCACATTACTAATTGTCTGTCACATTCATGTACTCCACCTCTTGTAGATGGAGTTAAAGCAGAATTTGGCCACATAATCGTGAGTGTATAGGGAGTATAGTAGGGGACTGAGTATGCATCCTCTGTGTTGAAAATTATTGTGGAAGAGGTATTGTCATCTATCCTCACTGATTGTTTAAAATCTAGTTTAAGAGGCAAAGTGTAATTTTTTTGTTGGAATAGAGATACAAAACAATTAAGTTCTTTAATTGGTCTATTTGAGGAAACCATTGACCTTTCTATTTTGGGCAATTCAATATAATTGCCATTGTGAATGGTAATATATAATTGACAAATCTCCATCATTATTTTAGGGGGGTTTCTGTAGCTGTTTTCATCACAGAACTTTTAAATGAGGATTGGGGGGTTTTCAGAAAATAGCAACTTGTATGACTTCCCTACAATTTGATTAAGGAGATTTGAATTCTTACCAATGTAATCAGAAACCTGTTTTATTTAAATGAAGCAACCTTTTAAGATGGGAGTGAGGGTGCTCGGAGTATTATTTCAGAATGTTCCCTTTTTTTCATGTAGCAGATTAGCTCAGTTAGAATTAACAGGGCTGGTAATTGTGGCAATATACCACAATACTACAGATAATGTGCTCCAGCCAGATTGTGATGGCGATGCTTGAAAATCCGGTCAAGCTAGTCTTGTACTTGGTGCTGGTAAGCTGCTTCTGCTTGCAGCTTTGCTCATCAAGGCAAGTGGCAAATGGACCAGAATCTTTATGTTACCCATTGAGCCACCTGATATAGATTACAAGCCACTGCTTCTGCTCAGTGTTTAGATGGTTGTCGACCTCGGGATAATATTTGTTGGCCATCAAAGGTTTCGGGAAATAATTGGACCTTTTTCTGTTATTGCCTCTGGCCACTGCCAGTGAGGGACATGGCTCAAGCCAAGATAATACTCTAGTTTTATTATACCATATTTCATTAACAGAGTTGTGAAATTAGTTGGGCATTATTGAAAATAATGTGATATTTTGTGCATTTGGTATTCTGTTGAGCTTTTTGTTTTGATTATTTTTCAGCAACAAATGGCCACTCAGAGTGCCTACGGCTCCTAATAGGTAATACTGATCTCTACACCGCAGTGGATATCCAAGATGGAAATGGACAGTGAGTAAAATACGTTAGTTAAAAGGGTACATTTTTGTACATCTAAATATAAAATTACTTTGTTGAAGTGAATTGTAGGCAGAATGTTATATAAAGAGATTGCTATTGTGGTAGTGAAAGGGAGAAACTGATACCTTTAATATAAATTACTTTCTCTTCATCACTATTAATTAGACAATAGACAATAGGTGCAGGAGTAAGCCATTCGGCCCTTCGAGCCAGCACCGCCATTCAATGTGATCATGGCTGATCATTCACAATCAGTACCCCGTTCCTGCCTTCTCCCCACTCCGCTATCTTTAAGAGCTCTATTTAGCTCTCTCTTGAAAGCATCCAGAGAATTGGCCTCCACTGCCTTCTGAGGCAGATAATTCCACAGTATTGTTCCAATTGTATTTATCTGGTGCACGTTTGCTTTGTACACTGGTGGCAGAACATGATTGTCATCAATGTCCTTTAGTGAATAGCCAAGCAACGATCATAGTCTGAAGAAGGGTCTCGACCCGAAACGTCACCCATTCCTTCTCACCAGAGATGCTGCTTGCCTCGCTGAGTTACTCCAGCATTTTGTGTCTATCTTCGGTTTAAACAAGCATCTGCAGTTCCTTCCTATACATCACAGTTATAAATTGTATCTAAGCTATGGTCCATGTTGAGATCCCATGGGGTGAGTACAGGGAATATTATAATCCCAATGAAAGAAAGTAAAACATCATTAAGTCCTATTGGAACTACTTCTACTTGGATAATGAGAGGGTGATTTTTATATTCAATTACATCCTCCGCAATGTTTCTCTATTTTGACTCTGGCGTAAGGAATGACCATTTGGACATAATGCTATGTGGACATAATGCTAAGCTGGTGCTCTGTGCTGAATTGTGCTAAATTAACAAACTGAGGTGGATGATAAGAATAAAAAGAAAAATAAGTAGCAGTAAATTGTAGATAGGAATGTATAGAAACAAGAAACTGCAGAGTCTGGCTGACAAAAAAAAAAGGCTGGAGTAACTCAGCGGATAAGGTAGCATCTCTGCAGAAAATGGATAGGCGACATTTTGGGTTGGGACCCTTTTTCAGACTGATTGCGGTTGGGGGAGGGGGAAGAAAGCTGGAAGAGTGGAGGGACGGGGTAAGCCTGGCAAGTGATAGGTGCATACAGGGTAGGAGGATTTTGGACAGGAAGAAGGTTGGACAAAGACGAGATGGAAAGACTAATGGTGTGAGGTAAGGATAGAAGAGTTCTAAAGAAGGGGATGGGGTGGTAAATTACTTGAAATTACAGAATTGAGTGTTCATGCCATGAGATTGTAAACTGCACATGCAAAATATGAGTTGATGTTCCTCCGGTTTACGTGTGGCCTAACTGACAATGGAGGAGGTCGAGGATGGAGAGGTCAGTGTGGAAAGGAGAAGAGGAGTTAAATTGGTTAGCAATTGAGAGATTTAGTAGGCTTTGACAGACCGAGTGCAAGAGTTCAGTGAAACAGTCACCGAGACTACCCTTGGTCTCATAAGGAGGTAACATCAGGAACACGGGATGCCGTCTATAAGGACTGAGAAGGGGCATGTGAACCTCTGTCTCACGTGCAAGGACTGCTGGGGTTTCCTGGATGGATGTGAGGGAGGAGGTATAGTGACAGGTGTTAAATCTCCTGTGGTTGCAGAGGAAAGTACCTGGCTTCCTGTTCACTTTCTGACATTTCTGGCCTGGGCTGCCTGCATTGCCAGAGTAACATAAACTGGTGGAACAGCACCTCGTATTCCGCGAGTATTTTATAACCCAACTGTATAAACATGGAATTCTGAAATTGTAGGAAATACCTAAAATTTTAGATCCCCCCCCCCCCCCCCCCCTCCCTTCCCTGGACTTGCATCCATTTCTACCCTCCATCTCCTTTTCCATCTACATTCCTTCCTTTGGCTTCACAATTTGAAACTCTTCTCGCTTTATCACACACCTGTCTTTTCATCTTTAGGCCTTTTTCCAACCGTTCCCCTATCCAATCCCCCCCCCCCCCCCTCCCCTTACCTGTATCCACTTATTACTTTCCAGGCTTAGTCCTGCCCCTCCTCTTTTCATGCTTTCTCTATTGACTTGAAAACTGCTTAATTTGTCGATGGCAGAGGAATACTTGAAAATTGACACTGGCAACACATTACAACGTAGTAACTTCTTAAATTTTATTTTTGGAGATGAGAGTGTATTTTGGGGGGGGGGGGGCATTTAATGGCCATTGCTAATGATCTGCATTGTATGTAGTGATGAACAACCTTCTTCTTTTTCCAAAGTCCTTCTATGAAAATGCTCCAACAATGTGGTTGGACAGGAAGTTCCAATATATAGATTTGGTGACGTTGAAAGAATAGGGATGTATTCCCCATGTCAGGATGATCTGTGACTTGGAGGGGAAAAATGGTAGCATTCCCATGCACCAGATGCCCTTGATCTTCGTTGTGACGAAGGTCATATTTTTGGGAGGTAATGTTGGTGTAACTTGAGTAACTGCAGTTCATTTTGTGACTGATATGTATTGTAGCCACAGTGCACCAGTGTGGAGAGAGTAAGGTGGTGGATGTGGTTTGAATCAAGCAGGCTGCTACCTCCTGGATGATATTCAACCTCTTGAATGTTTATGGAGCTGCATTCATGCAGGCAAGTGAAGAGTATTCCATCACACTCTTTGTTCAATGTCAGCCTTGGTAAGGCTTTGTGGATAGAGCAGCATGTCCAGCCTCTGATCTGCTTTCATAGCTACAATATTTGTATGTCTAGTTCATTTATGGTTCTGGTCAAGGATGGCACCAAGGATATGGTAGCCTGGGGATGGTAATGAATTTAAATTTAATGGTAGGTGGTTAGATTTGCTGCTTTAATAAATGGTCAGTACCTGGCTCTGTTATATTGTGAATGTTAAGTGCCACTTATCAGCCATGCCTGATGGTTGTAGAAACAAGGAACGGCAGATGCTGGTTTACATAAAAAGACACAAGTGCTGGTGTAAGTCAGTGGGTCAGAGAGCATCCCTGGAGTTGTCTGGCGTTTGTCTTGGTCTTGCTGCATACAAACGTGGGCTGCTTCATTTGCTGAACCATTACATATGGAACTGAATATTGTGCAATTGTAAATAAATATCCTCACTCCCAATCTTGTGATCGAAGGAAGGTCATTGATGAATCAACCCATTACAGAGACGTAATTGGAATGCAACTAAAATTAAAATTACAGGACTTTTTTGGGAAGAGAGACAAAAAGGAAAGCAAGGGGCCTTAGCCCTGCTAAAAGAATGGGATAGAGACAATAGAGAAAAAGGATCATTGCTAAAATCAACCAGTTTACTTTACATTCTGAATATATATTCAGAATATATGACTGAATTTAATGGAGGACAATCAGATGTTTTTAATTTTAGTGTTAATGTAATGTAAATATTGGTTGTATTGTTTTCTGTTGCAGAACTCCTTTAATGCTGTCAGTTTTGAATGGACATACAGATTGTGTGTACTCACTTCTTAATAAGGGAGCAAACGTAGATGCCAAAGACAAATGGGCCCGAACCGCATTACACAGAGGGGTGAGACGTTATATTTCTGCTCTGTTTATTGAGTCTAAGATAATCTGTAAAGAACAATTGCTATTGCATTCTACATGCAGATAGTAATAGTATCCAGGCTGTTAGTTCAAACTAGATTTTAGATGTTGACAGGTTTATATAAATTAAGAGTAATAATGTAGACAAATATACATTGTAAAGTAAATAGTTTTAGTGTATTAGCATTGCAAATAGCTGTTTATGAATTATGATTAATTATATAATTAAGTTATGGAAGTTTAGAAAAGACTATCACCCCTTTGGAGGAAATGTGTGCCATATGATTTTTGAGAAAATCTAAATTATTTTGGATAAGAAAAGCACAGAAAACATTTTATCTTATCTCAAACAAAGGTCCACCAGAAAGTGGGCAGACTTTAAGTTGTCAGATTTGAGAAAAAATTCAGATTATATTTTGCTAAGTATTTTATTTTCAGTTAAGAAGACATCATCAGTTTAAAGTGGTAGGAGTTGGCTGCGCCTAACGGCTGCGGCTCTCTGGCAGTCTGTTTGTCTTTTTTTCTTTTTTTTGTTTGTGTCGGTGTTGGGATGGTTTTTGTTTCTGTTTTTGGCTGTCTGTGTATGTGTGGTGGGGGGGGTGTGGGGGTGTGGGGTGGGGTGGGGCGGGGGAAACCTTTCTTTTATTAGGTCTCGCCTGCGGGGCCTTCCATCGCCCGGCGCGGCTCGGCCGCTGGACTTAACATCGTCGGCGCGGCTCGGCCGCAGGACCTAACAGTGCCCGGCGCGGCTCGGCCGCGGGACCTTCCACCGCCCGATACGGCCGCGGGACGGTTCAGCGCTCGGTGCGGCTCAGCCGCGGGGCCTTCCATCGCCCGGTGCGGCTCGACCGCGGAACGGTTCAGAGCCCTGCGCGGCCGCGGGGCCTTCCATCGCCCGGCACGGCTCGGCTGCGGGACTTAACATCGCCAGCGCGGCTCGGCCGCGGGAAGTTTCAGTGCCTGGTGCAGCTCGGCCGCGGGACGTTTCAGTGCGCAGCTCGGCCGCGGGACGTTTCAGTGCCCGGTGCGGCTCGGCCGCGGGACGTTTCAGTGCCCGGTGCGGCTCGGCCGCGGGACTTAGCAGCGGCCGCGGGGCCTTCCATCGCCCGGCGCGGCTTGGCCGCTGGACTTAACATCGCCAGCGCAGCTCGGCTGCGGGACGTTTCGGTGCCCGGTGCGGCTCGGCCGCGGGGCCTTCCATCCTCTTGCGGGGGCTGTGCGTGTCGTTTGCCTCGGTAGGGGTCGAGCTGCCTGTCCGTGGGTGCGGGAGGAAGAGAGTGGAAGTTTTGTTGCCTCCAACACAGTGAGGGGGTGTTTGGAGTCACTGTGATGGATGTTTGTGTTGGGATCGTGTGTCCTGTGTTCTTTTCTTTTTTGCTGTGTCTTGTGACTGCTGAAATTTCGTTCGGTATTTATACCGAATGACAATAAAGTTTTGTTATACTGTTATAAAAGTAACACTGAAAATGTAAATTCAGGATGCTGAGAAACTTAGCACAGCTAATGAGTTTCATAAACTCTGTTTAATATTGTTTTCAGCTGCGCATTTAATCACAACGCAGGCATATTGTAAGGTTATCACTTGTTCTTGGCTTCAGAAGCAACACTATTTAAACTATTTTGCATGTAGCAATTCTTTCTAATGGGAAATTCTTTAAAAAATTTCGTTTTGTAGGCAGTTACCGGTCATGAAGAGTGCGTCGAAACTTTACTTCAACACAATGCTAACTTTTTAATTCGGGACTGTAAAGGCCGCACTTCTCTGCACTTGGCAGCAGCCTGTGGACATGTAGGAGTACTTGGAGCCCTCCTTCAAGCTGCATCCTCCATGGATATTATTCCTACGGTTTCAGACAATCATGGGTACACACCTCTGCACTGGGCTTGTTATAATGGTAAATAAGTTTAACTTGTATCTATGCAGCAAAATAAATGTTTTATTAAACAAATTACATTCAAACCCAATAAATAAAAATGTTCCTTATTTGCTGCATCACACATTTCTGATGACTGAATGAATAGTACTGAAATTATCCAGAAAATAATAGAAAATAATGTGTTTTTGTGATATCTCATTTAAGGTTTGTCCTTTTTGGTGACGAGAAATGAAATACTCAAGCACTTACTGTTCTTAGAGCAAAGATTCTTCATTAGAAGTGGGTATGGAAGAAAAACAAATTAGTTTTAAGTTGCAGAGAAGATAGAGGAGGAATCTATGGGACAAATGGAAACACCTGTGGCAAAGTGAGGCCAGGATTGCCGTGGGGATAAAATCCTTCATTCAAAGGGGTTAATGGGGGTGTTGGTGGGAGGGGCATGGGATGTGGAGAATAGTTAGAGGTTGATAATACAAAGTATAACATGTTGCAAGTATCAGCGTTGCGAGTCATGCCCAACAGGTCTGACTGTATTACTGAATCAAGGAAAACTAGCCAAGATCACCAATTGATAACTTGCTTGACAGTAAGTGGAAAATGGCAAAAAAAAAACTATTTTCAAATTCTGCAGAAGTGCATGAAACTGCACCAATGCCGTAATTGACCCTGTCTCGCCTTCGTCTCTGACTCTTCCCTTAACTTTCTTCATCTCTATCTCCACAGACAGGCTAGCTACCCCACCCACGTCATCCCAGTAGTTCCACTGTTCGCATCCCGATATCCTTTTGTTATCACCTCTTCCCTAGCCAACAATGGGCCATTCTGGGCTCTACCCTTCCTTGGTCATCTGTTGCCAGCACTGATTTGTTGTGGCCTTTTCCGACATCCAGTTCCCCCCCTCCCTACTTTCAGTCTGAACAAGGGTTCCAACCCAAAAATCACCCATCCTTTTTCTCCAGAGATGCTGCCTGACCTGCTGAGTTACTCCAGCACTTTGTATCTATCTTCAGTATTAATCAGCATCTGTAATTCCTTCCTACACATTTTGGCTAGCTATAAAATCTATTACAAGCCGATTGACCCCCACGTATATCTTGACTCTACTTCCACCTACCCTGAGACTTATGAGAACTCTGTTCCATTCTCTCAATTCCTTTGGCTCTGTTGTATTTGCTCTGATGGTGAGACATCAAGTAGTGTCCCGCAAATGTCTGTCTTCCTGAAGCACAGCTTCCCCTCTATTATAATAGACAGCACCCATGATAACATCACATTATGTTCCGCACCTCTGCTCTTATCCCCTCCCCTAGTTGACCAAACATAGAGTTTTCCTTGATCTCACTTTCCGCTTCATCAGCCTTTCCTCCAACTCCAATACTGGATGCATCTTCTTCTTCGTTCCATTACATCCTTTCAAAGGGACTGTCCCTTCCTGCATTATAATTATATAACTAGAAGAATAGCTTGTCTTAACCTGGAAATTGCCCCAGGTCTTTTTTGGCACATATTTTCTTTTTGGTGTGTTTGTACCTTAAATGTACAAGTTCAAACTGTTGAATCTTTTTTTAATGTCCTCAGGTCATGATACCTGTGTAGAACTTCTGCTGGAACAGGAGGTTTTTCAAAAACTGGAAGGCAATTCTTTTAGTCCTTTGCACTGTGCTGTGTGAGTATATTTTCATACCTATTAAAATCTCAGTAACTGTATCTGAGTTTAAATTAGCTTTTAAATAGAACTTTTTATTTCCATTCAGGATAAATGACAATGAAGGTTCAGCAGAAATGTTAATAGATGTTCTGGGTGCTGGCATTGTAAATTCTGCAGATGGAAAAGGAAGGTAATCAAATTATAACTTTTTTTGTCACTTTTAATCTATATTGTTTCAATGGAAGTTGTGAATTTTTCTATTTATCATGTAGGATAACACGTCATCTACTTGTTAAGGCTTGAAATTCTCTTGCTTTTTTAATATTTAGTTACATAGAACATAGAGCAATAAAGCACAGGAACAGACTGTAATCCTTGCACTTCTCTAGCATGACTATTTTTGTGATTAAACCAGTGGAATCTGAAAAAAATGAATTGCCTCTCCCCTACCTCTGTCTGAAGAAGGATCTAGACCCGAAACATCACCCATTCCTTCTCTCTGGAGATGCTGCTTGTCTCGCTGAGTTACTCTAGCATTTAGTGTCTATCTTTGGTGTAAACCAGCATCTGCAGTTCCTTCCTGCACATCATATATCTTATGCTTGGAATAAGGTAGCTTCTAAAGGCAGTGGATGCATGGAACATGCTGCCAAAGGATGTGGAAGCGGCTGGTACATTTAGAAGGTTTAAGAAATTTGGATAAGTACATGGCAAGGGTCCCTTTGATAACTGGTAGTTAAATGGGACTAGCTCAGGAAGACTGCTTGGTTGGCATGGACAATTAAGGCCGAGGGCCTCTGTCAATGCTGTATGTCTATCAATGATTGGGGAGCACTTTGAGACCAGTGACCAATATTCTGTTCATTTTAACATGGTTATGGAGAAGGATTGGTGTGGCTTACAGGTTAAGGTCCAGACCACAATCAGTGAGGATAGGGGACAAATTATATTCTATGATAATCCTCAACACTGGTGCACCACAAGGATGCATTCTCAGCCCCGTTCCTTACTCCTTATACACCCACCACTGTGCAGCTAAGTACAAATCCAACTCAATTTACATATTCGTGGACAACACCATCGTTGTGGGCTGGATATCAAATAATGATGAGACGGAGTACTCAAGACAACAACCTTTCTCTCATTGTCAGCAAGACAAAGGAGATAATGATCTACTTCAGGAAGCGAAGTGGTACACATATCCCAGTATGCATTGACGACCCCACGGTAAAAATGAAACGGTCGCCAAGAAGATTGGCAACATGGTCCATTTGATAAGGTCCCACATGGTAGATTTGTCTGAAAGGTTAGATCCTAAGAATTCAAATTGGTTTGGAGGAAGGATTCAAAGGGTAGTTGTCGAAGTCTGCATTTCAGTTGGAGGTCTGTGACCAGTGGCGTGCCACAGGAGTTAGTACTGGGTCTACTGCTGTATGTTATATACATTAACAATTTAGATGACAATTTAGTTAACATTATTAGTAAATTTGAAGATGACACTAAAATTGGTGGTATGGTAGATAGTGAGGAAGGGTTTCTAACTACAAGATGATTTAGATCAGTTTAGAAAGTTGGCCAAGGAATGGCAAATGGAATTTAACTCTGTCAAGTGTGAGGTATTGCACTTTGGTATTTCAAGCCAGGGCAGGAGATACACAGTAAATTATAGAGTCTTGGATGGTGTTACGGAACAGGGAGGTCTGGGAATGCAGGTGCATGATTTTGTATAAATGGCGTCAGGTGGAGAATGTGGTGAAGAAGGCCTTTGGCATGTTTGCCTTCATTGGGAAGGGTATTGAATTCAAAAGTTGTAAAATCATGATGCAGTTGTGCAAGTCGTTGGTGGGACCACACTTGCACAGTTCTGGTTGCACAGCAAAGAAAGAATATCATTAAGTTGGAAAGAGTGCAGAAGGGATTCACCAAGATGTTAGCCAAGTTTGTGTTCTTGAGCTGTAAGAAGTTAAATAGGCTGGGACTTTTCTCTTAGGAACATAAGAGGCTGAGGGGTGTCCTTATTGAGGTGTATAAGGTCATGAACGCTCTGTGTTATTCTCCAGAGGATGTGAGATGGAAGATATTTAAGAGTGACCACAGGACAACCTATTAATTCGGAGAGTATCCTGTATCTGGAATCGCCTGCTAGGAGAAGCTGTAGAAGTGGATACAACTATGACTTTTTAAAACCCATTTGGACAGATATATGGATAGGAAGGGTTTTTAAAAGGCAACGGTTCAAATGCTGGCAAATGGGACTAACCCAATATATCAATTTGGTTGGCATGGACAAGGTGGGCTGAAGGGTCTGTTTCCTTGCTGTACAACTCTATGGCTAGCTCTGCAAGTAGTCTATCCTTTGTAAAGTTGAAGGACATAGTAAGCAAGCACCATTCAACAACTGTAACTTAATATATTTACCACAGATCCCCACTTCATGCTGCAGCTTTTACAGATCACGTTGAATGTTTACAGCTTCTTCTCAGCCATAATGCCCAAGTAAATACTGCAGATTCAACTGGAAAAACATCAATAATGATGGCCGCAGAGAATGGGCAGACTAATGCAGTTGGTAAATATATTACTTGTCCTTTACTGCTTTTACTGAACAAATAAAGCATTAAATGCTGAGTCGTAAGGTTGTGTGGTTTATACATATTAACATTATGTTTCATGGTTATTGAAGTGGTAGTGTGTTATTGAATATGTAACGTTTTTGGCCAGAGAGGATAAAAATGTGTTTAATAAATCAAACATTTTAGTTAATAGATTGTTTATTTTAATGCAAACCTTCTGCTGAAATTTTAAATGTCTCTGCACATATTTGTTTATTTTAGAGGTGTTAGTTAGCAGCGCAAAGGCAAATCTTACCCTGCAGGATGTGAGTAAGAATACAGCCCTCCATTTGGCCTGTAGTAAGGTGAGTGCCAAACTTTTAAAAATTCATAAATGTAATAAAATGTTAGTTTTACAGTGTATATTGGCAGCTGTTTAGCATTTCCTTATACTAATGCAACAACCGGAAGACTGCAGTATATCTCAACTCCAGAATATTTGCAATATTGGCATTCTGCTTCCTATGTCCTCTCCCTAAAGGTTGGCTTCTTGTATCTCTACCATTTATTTATTCTCGCGTTAATTACTTGTTGCTGAAAGGCAAAGAGCTTGGATGCAGATTAAATTTACACTGGTGAGTAGTGGCTTGCAGTTACGACATCAGAGTACTGAATTCCCTCATGGTTCACTTGCTCAACTGGAATCAATTCAACTTAAAATTGAGCGATTGTCTTAAAATTGCTAGGTTGATGCAGAAGTACAGATGACAGTCCAATTAAATAGCATCTTTCACAATTACGGATTCAGTGCTTTCATACCAGTTGTTATAGTGCAGGATGTCATTGTCGTGCTGAACCTTTGGTTGATTGCTGAATGTTGTTCAAAGGACAGCAAAAACCCGTCATCTCTTCAAAATGGTACCCTGGGATCCTTTGTGCCCACTCGAGAGAGAGAGAGAGTTGGCTTTGTTCTCATCCAATGTTAGCTCAGATAGTCTAATGCTGCATAGGAATGGAACCTGTAGAATACTAGTCTATTTTGATACAGTCACTGAAGAGCAAGATAGAAAACCTGAGAGCAAGACTCTTACATCAGGGGGACATGAGGGACTGCTGTGTACTCACATAGCAGATTTTGTATTATTCTTGTGTTATTCTTGTAGTGTATATTCTTGGAAAATGCTGTTGTCTGTGCAGAAGGAACAAGATTTTTGCATTTTGATACATAGAAACATAGAAAATAGGTTCTTCGAGCCTGCACCACCATTCAATATGATCATGGCTGATCATCCAGCTCAGTAACCTGTACCTGCCTTCTCTCCATACCCCCTGATCCCTTTAGCCACAAGGGCCACATCTTACTCCCTCTTAAATATAGCCAATGAACTGGCCTCAACTACCTTCTGTGGCAGAGAATTCCACAGACTCACCACTCTCTGTGTGAAGAAATGTTTTCTCATCTCGGTCCTAAAAGACTTCCCCCTTATCCTTAAGCTGTGACCCCTGGTTCTGGACTTCCCCAACATCGGGAACAATCTTCCCGCATCTAGCCTCTCCAACCCCTTAAGAATTTTATATGTTTCAATAAGATCCCCCCTCAGTCTTCTAAATTCCAGCGAGTATAAGCCTAGTCTATCCAGTCTTTCTTCATATGAAAGTCCTGCCATCCCAGCGATCAATCTGGTGAACCTTCTCTGTACTCCCTCTAAGGCTAGAATGTCTTTCCTCAGATTAGGAGACCAAAACTGTACACAATACTCCAGGTGCGGTCTCACCAAGGCCCTGTACAACTGCAGCAGAACCTCCCTGCTCCTATACTCAAATCCTCTTGCTATGAATGCTAACATACCATTCGCTTTCTTCACTGCCTGCTGCACCTGCATGCCTTCTTTCAATGACTGGTGCACCATGACACCCAGGTCACGTTGCATCTCCCCTTTTCCTAATTGGCCACCATTCAGGTAATACTCTGCTTTCCTGTTCTTGCCGCCAAAGTGGATAACCTCATATTTATCCACATTATATTGCATCTGCCATGCATTTGCCCACCCTCCTAATCTATCCAAGTCACTCTGCAGCCTCCTAGCATCCTCCTCGCAGCTAACACTGCCACCCAGCTTCGTGTCATCTGCAAACTTTTGTACTCTGGAAGATGTTGTGACCAAAGCCTGTTATACATCATTGCAGCTTTGTAGGGGTGTATTTTTTTCACCCTTCTCGTTCTTCTCACTCTCCCTTCTCTGAGACAACCGGTATTTTTCGGTTATAGAAGTTGAACAACTTTTTTTTAAATTTAGATCCAGTAACCACATTAACAGTTAACCATAAATGACTCTAAACTGTGCATGAAATTCCATGATTTTTAATTGTTTCTTGGGTGTGTTGAGCATTGGATTTCTTTTTAACTTCTGATGAATTGATCTTTCCACTTTTAGGAGTAGGCAATGCAAATACGGAAAGTAGAACTTTTTTAGCAACAAAAAATAGACAATTCGGCCCTTCGAGCCAGCACCGCCATTCAATGTGATCATGGCTGATCATTCTCAATCAGTACCCTGTTCCTGCCTTCTCCCCATACCCCCTGACTCCGCTATCTTTAAGAGCTCTATTTAGCTCTTATTCCCAATTTTGATCCTATCCCCAATGTTTTTGCAGTTTAGTATTGGAATGGAAGTAATTAATTAAGCACAAGGAACTACAGATGCTGGTTTACAAAACAAAGCATAAAGTATGAGCATAACTCAGCTGGTCGGGCAGCATTTCTGGAAGACATGGATGGGTGACTTTTTGGCTTGGGCCCCTCAGATTTAATTAGTTAATGAATTAGCCTTGTTCAGAATTGGAAAATAATGGAATTTAACACAAATGAACAAATAAATTGCAGAACCAATGACCACAACTGATGGAATAAAGTTATAAACAGAATTGTGGAGAACCTATGACACAGGAGGCCATTCGGCACTTCATGCCTGTGCCTGTTGAAAAACAGCTAACCCATCTAATCTCAGTTTCCTATATTTGATCCGTAGCCATACCAGTCACTGCTCTTCAAGTACACATTTAAGTAATTTTTGTATGAGATAAGGGTTAAATTTTGGGCCTGCCATTTTTAATGAATTTGCTTAGCAATGCTGAGTAACATCAGTTATTTTCAACAATGTGGGTTGAATTATGTGACAATGTGAATGAAACAGTTAGTGCTTGGCGGGCCAGCATATGTTTTTTTTTTAAACGGGACTCTGATTGCAAAGTCCTATCACACACATAATCCAAGGCTAGGAACTGGTGTGAGCTGGGAGATCAGGATCTCGAGGATTAGATTGGACTAGGCCAAGAAGTAAGTGTCTCCAACAGGTGTTGTGGAGTTGAGGCGATAAGAATAGGCCTTGGAAGCACAGTTAGGGTTAGGTGTTTAAGTTAAGCCCCCCCCCCCAGCATAAACTGGAATCTGCTCAGGTGGATTTACTTAGGTCGAGGATATAGGACAAAGCGGGCCGTGTTTTGTAAAGGATTGCTCCTGCATGAATCATTTGTAAGGTAGACATGTGAATGAAAATTATAGAAGCAATATCTGCACATGGCTCGATATACTGGGTGAATACCAATACATGTTGGCGTAACCTCTGTGCATTGGCACATCAGCTAAATGGGACACCTGCACCTGAAGGAAAATAGCAGACTTTCAGCTACACAACGCGAGTCTCAATGTTATTTAATTTGCAGGTGGCACAGCAATTAGTGCTGCTGACTCAGCTCCAGAAACCTGGATTTGGCATAAAGATCAAATTTTGTACAATTGGTGAGAAAGGATTCCAATTTTAAAAGCAACGTTATAAGTAAATTCTTTGTATGTCTTTTAATGTAACACCTGGGCAATTGAATAGAGTCCAAAGAGAAGTTTATATTTAAGATGAAGATCGACACAAAATGCTGGAGTAACTCAGCGGGACAGGCAGCATCTCTGGAAAGAATTATTCCTTCTCTCTAGAGACGCTGCCTGTCCCGCTGAGTTACTCCAGCATTTTGTGCCTATCTTCGGTTTAAACCAGCATCTGCAGTTCCTTCCTACAGAAGTTTATATTTGTCAGTTTCTTTTGTTTTTGCAAGTAAGATTTACAATGTTAAAATCAATATTTATTTTGCACTTTAGGGCCACGAAACTAGTGCCTTGTTAATATTAGAGAAGATCAGTGACAGAAGCCTCATAAACTCTACAAATACTTCATTACAAACGTATGTACTCTTGATTGTTTTTCTAAGAGAAATTTGATGTACATTTGCAGGGCCTTATGTTGAAATATTCTGTTGTCTTTTTAAAGCTTTGTACCCTCAATGAATATTCCAAATCTATTAATGTCAGTTTGAAAAACAGAAATCTAGTATTATCCAATGATGGTGGTCAGAGAGCAGTTAGTTTTGGTATTTTGGATGTAAACAGATTTCTCAAACTAAGGAAAAGTATTTGCATTGATGAGCTGGTTTATTAGAATTGTTAATTATCTACTACCTCACATAACTTAATGATTTTTTTTAGCTGGGACAGCACAGAAGCACAGCAGGTAGAGCAGCCGTCTCATAGCACCAGAAACCCGGGTTCCATCCTGACCTCGGGTGCTGTCTGTGTGGAGTTTGCACATTCTCACAATGACCACGTGGGTTTCCTCAGTGTGCTCCAGTTTCCTCCCACATCCCAAAGTTATACAAGGTTGTAGATTAGTTGACCTTTATAAATTGTCCCTAGTGTGCAGGGAGTGGGGTAACAGAGAACTAATGTGTATTGATGGTCGGTGTGGACTCCGTGGGGCAAAGGGTCTGTTTCCATGCTGTGTCTCTAAATTAAACTAAACTGAATATAGTCATTGCAAAATAACAGGATTAGATAGATAGCAAGTACTGCTTAATCTTCAAATATTGAGGTTTTTAGGTCAATATGAACAGAATATGGTGAAAATGTATGTGGAAAACTATTAAAAGAATGAAATGCTCATGTAAACTTTCTGTCAGTTTCTTAAATCATAAATTCTACATTGGCCCATTCTGGTTGTCGTTCTAATTGGCAAAAATGTTGGAGAAAATAATCGAAGCAACACAATTTTTGAACTGGTCATTCCTCTTTCTCCATGCTCCCATCGGGCAGAAGATACAGCCTCAGGAACAGTTTCTTCCACTCTGTTATCAAGCTTCTGAGTAGTCCTTCCATTAGCTAGAATACTGTCTGATTCACCACTACCCCAGACATTGGACTTTGTTTATGGAACTGTTCCACTACAATGCTGAGATCAACACTGCATTTTCCCCTTTGTTCTGCCTATTTTAATTGAGTTTCACTCGATTGTGTTTATGTAAAGTATTAACTGATCCGATTATGCATCAACTTTATGTTCATCAGTTATAGGAACGGAATTAGTCCATTTGGCCCATCATATCATCATATCATATCATATATATACAGCCGGAAACAGGCCTTTTCGGCCCTCCAAGTCCGTGCCGCCCAGCGATCCCCGTACATTAACACTATCCTACACCCACTAGGGACAATTTTTACATTTACCCAGCCAATTAACCTACATACCTGTACGTCTTTGGAGTGTGGGAGGAAACCGAAGATCTCGGAGAAAACCCACGCAGGTCACGGGGAGAACGTACAAACTCCTTACAGTGCAGCACCCGTAGTCAGGATCGAACCTGAGTCTCCGGCGCTGCCTTCGTTGTAAAGCAGCAACTCTACCGCTGCGCTACCGTGCTGGCATTCTTTCTGTCACTCATTTCGCTTTTCCGCTACCCTTCTTTCTCCTCGTCCTTCTTATTACAGCTTCTGGAAAAAAAATCAAGTGTACCTGTATCCTTCAAGGTGCTGCTTATAAGGAATTGCAAAGAAGTTTTTCATTGAAAGGGCAACTATCTTTCCCTCTTAACCTAATTCTCCTGCCTTCTCTCCATAACCCCTGACATCTTGGCCTGATCTCAACTGGTATACCACGTGCAGTTCTGGTCACCATGCTGCAGGAAGGTTGTGATAGCACTGGAGTAAATACAGAGGAAATTCACCAAGATGTTTCCTGGGATGGAGTAGTTCATGAGGAGAGTGGGGAGAAGCTAGGACTGCTCACCCTGGAGCAGAGAAGTTAAGATGACATGATTGAGGTATATAAAGTTATGGATAGGGAAGGCTGCAGGAAACCTTCCACATATCCGTAGGTGGATAAAATTTGAGGACATGTTTAGGTTAAAGGGGAAATCATTCAGAGAGGATATGAGGGGGGGGACTTTTCCCAGAGAGTGGTAAACAATTGGAGTGCACTGCCTGAGAGAGGGTTGTAGCTAATCACTGACAGCATTTAAAACGTGTGCAGGTTAATACTTGTATTGCTTGCACATAGAAGGCTATTAATCAAGGGTTGGGAGATGGGATTCATACAAAATGGTGCCCATTGTTTGGTGTGTAAGAGTTGAGCCAACTGGCTGTTTCCATGCTTTACAATTCTCCAATAAATGCAAATGTTCTGTATCCACAGACCACTACACGTTGCAGCACGCAATGGACTTACTGTGGTTGTGCAAGAGCTTCTTAGCAAAGGAGCCAGTGTACTAGCTGTAGACGAAAATGGTAAGCTTGCATTATAAATTTGTCCTTCAGAAACTTTAGGTGGTGTTAATACCTGATGATAAATGAATTTAATAAACTTTGGAAGCTACTGCCTCAGGTCAGTTAGTGATGCTGTGGATATTTATGGGGAAATTTTTAATTATATGCTCAATTATTCTAATTTAGTGTTTACTAAAATTAATTTAGCATTAATTCATAATACTCGACCTTATAGACAATAGATAATAGGTGCAGGAGTAGGCCATTCGGCCCCTTGAGCCAGCACCTCCATTCACCGTGATCATGGCTGATCATCCAAATCAGTACCCCGTTCCTGCCTTCTCCCCATATCCCTTGACACTTTAAGAGCTCTTTAAGAGTTCTATCTAACTCTCTCTTGAAAGCATCCAGAGAATTGGCCTCCACGTCCTTCTGAGGCAGAGAATTCCACAGATTCACAACACACTGGGTGAAAAAGATTTTCCTCATTTCCGTTCTAAATGGCCAACCACTTAATCTTAAACTTTGGCGCCTGGTTCTGGACTCCCCCAACATCGGGATCATGTTTCCTGCCTTTCGCATGTCCAATTCCTTAATAATCTTATACGTTTCAATAAGATCCCCTCTCATCCTTCTAAATTCCAGTATATAAGCCCAGTCGCTCCATTCTTTTAACATGTGACATCCCGCCATCCGCGGAATTAACCTCATGAACCTACGCTGCACTCCCTCAATAGCAAGAATGTCCTTCCTCATATTTGGAGACCAAAACTGCACACAATACTCCAGGTGTGGTCTCCAGAGCTCTGTACAACTGCAGAAGGACCTCTTTGCTCCTACACTCAACTCCTCTTGTTATGAAGGCCAACATGCCATGAGCTTTCTTCACTGCCTGCTGTAGAGAATGGTCATTACTGCCTTTAAACTCATTACTGTTCATTACTGCCTTTAAACTTTTTCAACAACTTTCTTGATCTTGTCGAAGACACTGGATCAACATCAGTGTTCAGCACATGATATAACTTAAATTGAGATATTAAATATTGCAAATAACCTTTAGTTGATTAAATCCATAAAACTGCAACAATATTCAAATGTGGCTCCAAGGAGATGACTTCTTGAAATATAGATGACTGCTCCCACATACTAAAATCAATTTTCTTGCCATATTAAAAGAAGTGAGGACGATCTTAATTGCACATTAGACTTTTTCATTTGGAACTGTAGCTGCCCATTATTGAAATTATTTGCTTTAATCTTGCTTTAATCTTGTTTGCTGGCAAAAATCACCCTTAACAATTTGCACAATGATCATCCAAGATCTTAATTGTCCCTTTTGCTATATTTGCACTAATCTTTAATGAGTTGTAATGAAATGTCATATATTTTGCATATACTAATTAAAAAAATGAAGAATGTTTTGGACTCAAAATGGATTGAATTGTTTGTTGGTAAATGGATAGCGTAAGCTTTTACAGTTTCTCTTTTAAAATTTTCTGTTTTAGGTTACACGCCTGCATTGGCCTGTGCTCCAAATAAAGATGTGGCAGACTGTTTAGCCCTCATTCTAGCCACCATGATGCCTGTTTCATCCGGTAGCACTTTACCTACTCTAAGTTTTAATACCATTAATCACTACAGCAATCCTTCAAAGACTGTGTCCTTTGATTCTCTACCAATAATGAGAAGCGATCATAGTTCTTTCTGCAGTTTGAACAGTATAGGCAGAGAAGATGGCTATCCTTATGCTGAAGATGATGAACTAAATGATTCTGATTCAGAGACCTACTGAATGCACTGATTTCAGTTTTCACAATGAAAGTCCTAGAGCATGCCCATAAATGGATGGGTATTTTTAAAACGAGCGCCTTCTAAACTCTGTCAGCCAAGTGGAAAAATAACATTATAGGTTTAAAGTTGAATTTATCAGAAAACACAGAAGACTGCAGGTCCACGGAACAAAAAAAGCAAGTGGCTCAAAGTGTGTAAACAATATAAGAAACTACAGGCTCTTTCGATAAATGCCAATGTTATGTTATTTTAATGCTTTTTATTTCTAGTGCCAGGATCCATTTCAACAGTCTACACTGGTTAATGGTTTGAAGAAGAAGATTTTATAAGCTGGGTGGAATAGCACTATCTAAATTTGGGCAATCAAATATTCCTGAATCCAGGGCATTACTGTATTTAGTGAAGAAAATGGCATTTAAAGAATAAAGCTGGTATACATCACATTATTCATTTGCATGGTGATTTGCCAAAGGGACCAAATAAACTGATTTTTCAAAATATATTATGTAAAAAAATTTAAAGATTTATCTGTATCTGAAGAACTCTCAAGCTGCAACTTTTAGAACTTTGCTTTGACAGTATTAAAGTGAAAGTGTTCAGGATTTTGATGTACATTTGTTGAGCAGTTCTAGATCTTGCTGGTTTTGCATGTCTGTGGTAGAGGCGTTGTGAGAGGGAGGGAAGAGAAAATTGAAAACTGTTGTTAGCCAACACGTCTTTTTCCGACTATCCTAGTTTGACTTAAGACCAATGAATGTGGTGCAGCCAGAGGAATGGATAATTTAATGTAGAAATCTGCTATATTTATTGCAGAAGCCTGTCCATTCTATTTCACTTCTTAATTCTTAATTTTACAGGTGTATTTTAAGTATAATTGGTATTTTAAAATTCAGATTTGTTGATACTGGAGGTCAAATATGCCACAAGATGTTGGAGTCTTGGAAAGGAAGATTGCCTGGAATTGCAGAGTAGAACATTTTAGTTTTGACTGCTCTTCACCTTTTAGATAATAAACTATTTTGCAGTTATTGAAGTCATGTTTGTACAACTGTGTTTGATTTCCACTTACTTCAGTGCCTTCATTATTGTCTGTTTTTATTGTTCTAGCATCTGAACATTAAGGGAGAGTGAATGTATGAAAATGGACCATTTTCTCTGAGATATTTCTTCTTCCCAACACCCCATGTGAAATAGGCAACAATTAGTTGCCTGTTGATGATTTACTTCTATTTGGGAAGAATTAATCTAGAATGTAATGACTGGCAGTGAGGCAGGCAACATTTCCATCCAGTTAGCGCAGCTTTAGCATAATAGTACTGCTTTTACTTCAGTTCTGACTGAAAAGACTGTGTGAAGGACATTTACCAGTTAGCTGCCCAATGGATATATTAATATAAAAATACTACTTGGTACAAATTAGTTTAATTAAAATAGTGCTCCTGAAGTGTATTGTATGTAGTTCATTCCATTCCAAACAGCAGGCCTGGAGAGCACAATTAATGACTGGATTCAGTTCAGTTTAATCCTTTTAAATCACTACATTCTTAAAAGTTTACTGTTGCATTTCATTCAGCAGTTCTTTATTTGGTTGTCAACCACAATATGAATTTTATTTGTTATTCCACTTTTTTTTAGTTTTGGCGTGACTTTTCAGCAGTCTTGGGCAATAGCCCTTAAAAATCTTCCATCAAACCATGGTATTTTAATAACTGGAAACCTGTAAAGTATAAACTAATTTCTCAATGATAAAGTGTGAAACAGGATAAAATTTATGATTTAATGTACTTCTGGTTTGTTTTATTTCCTTGAAGTTAAGAATATAGCATGTATATAGATATTGAGACTGCTTGGTTATCTACCTGCATTCTTTAAATACATTGCTGAGATTACTGTATATTTTATGGATAATAAAACAAATGTGAGTTGTATGTAATTAAGCATGTGGTTTAGTGTATATTTTACAAGTATTTTGGAATTGCACTAGAATTGCGTTCTAAAGTTCTCAATGCTCCATCTAAGCTTATAATATCCCCTGACAACTTTGACTGAATGCCGGTAGCTATGCTACACAATTTTCTTTTTGATATCGTTATGCACTTTCACTTTCTCAGAACAATTCAGCAGCTCCCCATAAGTTTAACCCATATCCCAGCCTTTTCAAGTTACGGGGTCCTGAATAATAGAAAATGTAACCTGTTCTAAGTTGATGTGTGCGTGCTTTCAAGCTCATCTACCTTCTGCCAGATGGGAGTAACAGAAAGAGGAATGAAACAAGTTTTTGATTATGTTGGCTGTGGTAGAAATCTGGTCTGTGTGATGTAGGCTACATCTCCAATTCCTCGTGGTTTTGAGCTGTTCACAAACCAAGTTTTGATGCAATCTAATAGTATGCTTTCTAGGTTGCATCTGTAGACGAAAGACTCTAACAGAGTCATTGGAGACCTGCCAAATTTCCTCAGTCTAGTCACGAAGCAGAGGCTTCGGTGTGCCTTCTTGGCTGTTGCATCAATGTGGTTGAGAGATCGTTGGTGATATTATTGGCAATAAATTTGAAGCACTCAACCATTTCCACAACGGCACAATTGATGCTGATTGGGACAGGTACCCCATCATACTTCCTCAAGTTGATAACTAGGTCCTTCATTTTGCTGACATTGAGGGGGAGGTTGTTATCCTGACACCATGTTACTAATTTCTCTATCTCCTTCATGTACTTTGTATTGCCATTGTTTGTGATTTGGCCCACCACAGTGGTGTTATCTGAAAACTCCAGTGATTGATGGGATTTAATACAGAGAAATGTGAGGGGTTGCATTTTGGGATGTCTACATGGGCAGGACCTACACATTGAATGGTAGGGAAGTGGGAAGTGTTATAAAGCAGAGGGGTTTAGGTGTGCGGATTCTTGAAGGAGGAGTCGCAGGTAGACTGGGTGGTCAAAAAGGCTTTTGGCATATTGGCCTTCATCAGTCAAAGTATTGAGTATAGAAGTTTGGAGGTCGTTGCAGTTCTATGACATTGGTGAGGCAGCATTTAGAGTATTGTAGACACAAAATGCTGGAGTAACTCAGTGGGACAGGCAGCATCTCTGGAAAGAAGGAATGAAAAGATAAAGAAGTCTGAAGAAGGGTCTCGACCCGAAACGTCACCCATTCCTTCTGTCCAGAGATGCTGCCTGTCCCACTGAGTTACTCCAACATTTTGTGTCTTACGTTCGATTTAAACCAGCATCTGCAGTTCTTTCCTACACATTTAGAGTATTGTGTTCAGTTCTGTGCATCATGTTATAGGAAAGATGTTGTAAAGCTAGAAAGGGTACAGTGAAAATTTATGGGGATGTTGCCAGGACTCAAGGGTGTGAGCTACAGGGCGAGGTTGAGTAGGCTACGACTCTATTCCTTGGAGCACAGGAGGATGAGGGGTTATCTTATAAAGGTGTATAAAATCATGGGAGGAATAGATTGGGTAGACGCACAGAATCTCTTGTTCAGATTAGGGGAATCGAGGACCAGAGGACATAGGTTTGAGGTGAAGGGGAAAAATTTAATAGGAATCTGAGGTTTAACTTTTTCACACAAAGGATAGTGGGTGTAGGGAAAGAGCTGCCAGAGGAGGTAGTTGAGGCAGGGACAGTTGCAAAGGTTAAGAAACAATTAGACAGATGGATAGGACAGGTTTAGAGGGATATTGGCCAAATACAAGGTAGACACAAAATGCTGGAGTAACTCAGCGGGTCAGGCAGCATCTCGGGAGAGAAAGAATGGGTGACGTTTCGGATCGAGACCCTTCTTCAGACTGACAGGCATGTGGGGCTAGTTATGCTGGGACATGTTGGCCAGTGTGGGCAAGTTGGGCGGAAGGGCCTGTTTCCATGTTGTATGACTGTAGACAGAATTGAATTAGAACAGAATTTGTCCATAGTCATGAGTGTATAGGGAGTTTAGTAGGAGATTGAGAATACTTCCTTGTGGAGTATCAGTGTTGAGAATTATTGTGAGTCAAAGTCGAGGATCCAGTGGCAGAGGTTTGCTGATTCCTATGTCCCCGGAGTTTGCAACTGAGTAAAGTGCAGTGGCTCAAGGCTGGCTGGGAGGGTGGAGTTAATGTGTACCATCACTAGTCTCTAAAAGCACTTAATGATGGTAAATGACAGAACCACTGGACAGTAGTAATTCAGATGCGCTACCTTGCTTTTCTTTGGCACTGGGATGATAGTGGTCTTGAAGCAGGTGGCATCCTCAAAATGGAGTATTGAGAAGATAAAGATGTCTGTGAATATCTCTGCTGGCTGAATTGCACAAGTCCTGAGGACTTGTGTCCCGCGACTCCATCTAGACCAGTTGCTTTCTGTGGATTTGCGCTCAGGAAGGCAATCTTTGCGACTGTAACCATTGCACCCGAGACTGGCGGGGCGAGTGATGTTCCTCCACCGATATTCAATTCAAGGCAGGCATAAAATGCATTGAGTTCATCGGGAAGGGGCTCATTGCTGTTAGTGATTCTGCCCGCTTTTGCCCATTATAATGTGCAAGCCTTAACACAATCTACAGGTGTCATTGTCTTGGAACTCCAACTTGGTCTGGAATTCCCTCTTGGTATTATTAACGATTCTGCGAAGGTTAAAGATAGATTTCTTGTACTGTTCAGGATTGTTTGACTTAAATGCCGCAGACCTGGACTTATGAATTCACTCATGAATTCTCTTTGGTGCACAGGCCTCCGCACATTTGCTGAACTCTGTGACAGCAGTGACATATTCGTTTAGGTTGGCTGTAGATTCCTTGAATATGGACCAGTTCACCGACTCAAAGCAGTCGCGAAGTACCTCATCTGTGTCCTCAGACCCACTGATGTATTGGTGGAATAGGCTGCTGGACACTGCAGCAGCCCGAGTCTCGATTGGATGGCGTGCAGCTCCAAGAGGCGTGCAACAGTGGAGGACATCGCCCCACGAGGCTGACCCCTGCAACTCCAACCTAGTGCTACTGCCAGGACATTGGGCCTTCAAGGCCAAGTTAAGACTCTATATTTTTAAGAACTTTGAAAGATCAAGATGGTGCCAGAAACGTGGCAACTCTTGTGTGCTGCTTCAGTATAATCTTACACTCTTGTACTTAAGTATGATTATGCTTGCAAAAATTGAATTTCATTGCACCTAGATACATGTGACAACAAAGTACTGTTGAACATCTATTCACAGATGTGCTATCTTTTGGATGAGACTTTCAAAAAATATCAAGTAAGCATTAAAGATTTCAAAGCACTCTTGAAACACAAAGCAAGAGATCTTCTCCGGGTGCCCAGCTAACCATTTATCCCTCAATCTTTTTTTAAATCTCTTTGCTGTTTATGTGATGATTATGTGGAAATTGACTGCAGCTATTTCAATGTTACAAGTGACCACGTTTCAAATAGGTTTTTTTGTTGGTAAGTGCTTAAGGATATCCTAAGCCATGAAGGAAACTCCTTTTGCTTCACACTTCTTATTCTGCTAAAACATTATAAGATTGATTAGTAGACTGGATGTTACAATCCCTAAGGTATGCACTACAATTGTGTTTCAATGCATTACAATTTGTGTGTTAATCAATGAGGAACACGACTTACAAGATGCGTTCCTCACGGTAGCTTACATGGAGATTAACTGCAGAAAGTTATGTTACATGTTGGTTTGTCAAATTAAAATAAAAGAATTCCTTCCTCAATGTGAAGCTCTAGAAATCTAATTACGTATTAGTTTAAAATATAGTTGCCATTGTCAAAAACTAAAGAATGGGAAATATTTCTGTTGCATGAATAAATGTGTTTAGATGTTGCCCAAACTTGAACATTCCCCATACCACCTGATATTGGCAATTCATGCCTTTAATTTCATACACCATTAATATTATTGGAGTTTTATAATTGAACCATTAAGCGTTGCTTGTGTTTCAAATTATTCTTTCAAAAGCAAACAAAAAACAGATGAAGTAAATATGAAATTTAAACATAAAATGCGGGCAAAATTCAGGAGGTCGGGCAGCATATATGATGAGAGAAAGAGTTAATTTGTCAGGTCAACGATCTTTCATTGTTGAACATTGCTCCTTTTCTGACTCGTTCCTACTAAATAAATCCTGTATGTTTCCCCACTAGGAAAATTGAAAATCTGTCAGATTAAAAATGTATATTTGGGTAAATGTTTCTGCCAGATCATGGAATTATCTTGAAATTGTAGGAAAAAAAGACACGTGCTGAAGTAACTCATCGGGTCAGGCAGCATCGCTGGAAAACATGGATAGGTGACATTTCGGGTCAGGACACTTCTTCAAACTACTGGTGGAATTTGTTTACTCTCTAGAAGTGGAATGCAGGAGGAGGAAATCGAGAACAATTATTTAATATGTTGATGCTTTGTTCTGGTGTGACTCAAAATAATGCATTTAAATTTCATTTCTTTGAACTGTAAGCTCTGAATTGAAGACTTCTGCTTTTCATAAGTGGGAGGACAGGAAGTTTAAATAATCGTACAAAGGCAGAGATTGCTATAATAGACAATTAAGGGCCATAACATAGAAGAGGATTGTTTGCCCTATTCTGTCAGTGAAATACTGCACCCATTCATATGCAATCAAGCCGTTAAACTTTTATGTAACAAGAGCTGTGATGTTGTATTTGAAAACCAAGTAATCCACATTAATCAATGGCTAAGATAGTTAATGTTTGATGCCTCTCAGATGTTTTTTGAACAATTTTGCTTTGGTTTTTTCCTGGCTGCAGGTGCTGCTTCACATTTTAGCTTTGTCTCATGTTTACTCTACCTTTCCCTCGGCAAAGAATTACTTTTAAAAATCGGGCTCGGTGGGCCGAAGGGCATGTTTCTGCGCTGTACCTCTAAACTCAACTAAACTAAAGCTAAAAATTGATTACAAATCCATGTTTACTAAGCTCATTATATTTCCTTATCCATTACTGGAGATGCTGCCTGCCCGTCACCAGTGTCAGGAAAGTAAGGCAGATTCCAGATGTTTTTTAGTGCACCCTTTGGACTGTTCATAAAAAAAGTAATTCCTCCAAAATACATTTCCTCTACCATTTATAACTGTAGTTTTGCTCTCTGTAGTGCCAGTCCACATGATTTCAAAATTAACAGCATTTTCTCATAAATTATTAATCATAGGCTAAATTTAAAATGTTTCTGCACTATTTTTAACATTCTGCTGCCATTTTTACAAACTTTGTTTTTATCAGTGGGTATCATTATGTTACACCAGAGACTTGGGGACCAAAGTACAAATTCCACCAACACTGCTGAAGATTTTGAATTTAATTAATTAATGTGGAAGTAGAAGGGTTGTACCAGTATGCTAATCATTATTAACAGTGAAATGTTATAAAATGCAGCCTTGTTCTCTAAAATCTTTGACATTATGATGTTGTCCTCATAGATTGTGACCTATATTAGAGTACAGATTCTAGCAATCCAATTGAAGTGCTTATTGAAATGTCCCAGAAAACTGCTCAAGGGAATTAAAGCACTGATGAAGACCAAAATTAAATGGATCACTTGATATGAACTCAGACATAGATATGGATGGAACAAAGATATACCTAATCCAATTGATCCTTGTGGTTCTCTTCACAAACTCCTGAAAACTTGGGGAAAAATTGAAGGAGCACTCCTGCAAAGTAGCCAAGTCGATAACGGGAGAAGCTGACCAAGGAACAATAGCTGCTAGATTCCTTTCCCACTGATCTTTTTTGCAAATACATTTTCCTTACAGAGGAGACGCAAGGAACTGCAGATGTTAGTTTACCAGTAAAAACAAAGTAACTCAGCAGGTCAGGCAGCATTTCCAGAGAACATGGATAGGCAATGTTTCAGGTCGGCACTTCTTACAAGCCTTCCTTTTCAGATCCAGCAAAAAGCTGTGCTAATCCATCAGGACAGTATCCCTAACAATCATTTACTGTGAGCTTTTCAGAATGTTTGCTAATGATTGTACAATGATCAGATCCATTTACCACTCGGGTAGTGAAGCAGTCTGTGTCAAGACCTAGACTGATCAGTGACAGATTTATTTTCATAGCATTTTACTTTCAAGGCTGTCTCCTACAAGATGAAACCTAACCAATTACCCTTGAAATATTTTTAGAATTGCCATAATCAAATGCGTCCCAGCATAAATACTGCACCTCCAATTCTGGGTTCAAAGTTGGGTGTTTTGCAGTGACCTGACTCCTGATTTCTCAAAGCCATTTCATCATCTACAAGTATCTCAACTTAGTCATACATCATCATGAAAAAATATCAGAAGGCAGTTCTCATGAAAAGATTGACATCTATTATAAACCTACTGACTCCCACAGCTTTCTAGAATACACATCTTCCCACCTTGCCTCCGGCAAAGACTCTATCCCCCTACTCCCAACTCCTCTGTCTATGCCACATCTGCGCCCGAGATGAGGTATTGCATACCAGGACATCTGAAACATCTGACTCTTTAAGGAACAGGGGTTCCCCACTTCCATCATAGATGAGGCCCTTGCAAAGGTCTCCTCTGTATCTTGCAGCTCCGCTCTTGCACCCCCAGTCCTGGCCTTTCACCCTATCAGCCATCGCATGCAACATGTAATCCCCTGAAATTTTCGCCACCCCCAATGGGATTCAACCACCAGCCACATCTTCCCATCTCCACCCCTTATCACTTTCCGTGGAGACAGTTCCCTCTATAATTCCCCGGTTAACTCATCTCTTCCCATCTAAACTACCCCCTTACCAGGTACTTTTCCCTGCAACTGCAGGAGATGCAACACCTGTCCCTATACCTCCTCCCTCAACTCCGTTCAAGGACCCTGAAAGTCCTCTCTATCTAGCTCTCTCTTGAATGCATTCAGAGAATTGGCCTCCACTGCCTTCTGAGGCAGTGCCTTCAGTCAGAGAGTAACTTTTTCAGTCAGAGAGTTGTAAATCTGTGGAATTCTCTGCCTCTGAATGCTTTCAAGAGAGAGCTAGATAGAGCTCTTAAGGATAGCGGAGTCAGGGGGTATGGGGGGAAGGCAGGAACAGGGTACTGATTGAGAATGATCAGCCATGATCACATTGAACGGTGGTGCTGGCTCGAAGGGCCGAATGGCCTACTCCTGCACCTATTTATTGTCTATAATATTTTATGTGCCGTAGTAAAGTTATAAGATTCTGTAGTCTGTGTATTTCCCTAACTGCATTAACTTCTCTTTAAAATTTACAGGTGATTTATTTGAAAATGTTAAGAACATCTTCCAGTGTTTGTACTGATTGTCATTTCATTTTGTCAGCATATCTTCCCGTATTTTGTTCCATGAAATATAGGCAGCTCAATCCTTTTCAAACTGAACTAAACGTCAACCAGTTAAATGTTCATCATTCCAAGTTTTCATATCTCAATTGACCTTGGCATGAGTTTCAGATTTCCAATCCCGTTTGTGAAGAATAGTGCTTCACATCATAATCATCGTTTTATTTTTAAGCTTATATCAAATTGTGCTTGACTCCCCCACAAGAATAGCTTCTCTTTCAACTCCTTTATTCAGCTAAATTAAATCGCAGTAAATCTACTTTACATAAGGGAATACAAACCAGTCCATGCAAACTTTGTACGTCCATAGTTTTAATCATTTACCTTTGGAGCCCCCCTTCAAATAAAATCTGAAGTTTGATGGCCTCCACTGCGAGATTCCTGAATGGGTTGAACCTTAAAAGTCTAAAGAGTCAAGAGTGTTTAATTGTCATATGTATCAGCAATGAAACCCTTACTTGCTGCAGCTTAACAAGCCCATAAAAACAATAACACAAAGATATTATAATCCAAAATACAATAAATGAAAAACTAGGTTACCATAATAATGCAAATACGAATGTCCATAGTGCAGCCAAATGCACAGTCCTGAACTGGACTTTGCAGATGAGTTTGTTTTCCAAGACCAATTACAACATATCCCTTCTCAATACATTCAGCTGTAAAATCAGACCTCGAGAATTAATGGCTGCAAAACAGATATTAACACTCCCTCCCCATTGGCAGTGGAGGATCACATTCTCACCTATGAAGGAATAGTCAGTACTGGAACTAAATTTGCATAATGTGATTGTTTCCCTTCAGTTTGACTCTCAAATCTACAACTGATGGGCTCCCAGTCAACCAAAGACCACCCACTCCCAGTCCATGAACCAACATCACCCCTTCTCCCCTTTTCTGAGCACACCCACCCTTGTCACCCCCAAACACCTTCCATTACCCCCTTCTCCCCCCTCTGACTCCAAACCTTGCCCGTGTTCCCACTGGGTCTTCAATATCCACATCTCCCAACCCCCTCCTCTCTGACGCTGAGCGGTCAGTCCACAGCAGAGAGCTTGCCTTTGTACCTCAGCACCCATAGCTCAACGAGTTCCAGGCTTGTTGCAATATCGAGCTCCTGTTCATTTGCCTCCACAACCATGCTTATTTATTTGGCAAGGAGTCCTTGTCTCCCACTGATGACCCCTTCTTGTGTCTCCAACACTCCCCTTCCTCTTACACATGGAACATAGAAGAGTACAGCACAGGCAAAGGCCCCTCACCCACAATATGCTGAACATGATGCCAAGTTAAATTAATCTCATCTGCCTGCACGTGATGCATATCCTTCCATTTCCTGCTTATCCAGGTGTTGTTGGACACCCCTTGTGGGCTTTTAGCCTCCAATGACCTTTTCATTTCCAATTGCTGTCACCATCTCCACTCCCCTCAACTGCCTAATCTTCCCCTCCCTCCCTCCCTTCCCCACCCCCCTCCCCCACAATGCACAGCATACATTCACTTCACACCAACCCCAATCACAAGTAGAGTGATGGCATTGTGATCTGCGAGTGACTTCTATCTTACAGATGTCAAATGACAGTCTTGGGTACATCCTCATACCCGCTGTCCTCTCCACAGCCCCTGGTCAGTTGCTGGAATGAGTGTCACAGGAAACTACAGAAGCAAATACAATTACGACTTTCAAAACATTCAAAAAGATATTTGGACAGATATGTGGATAGGAAGGGTTTGAAGGATAAGGGCCAAATGCAGGCAAATGGGACTGGCCCAGAATGCCAACATAGCATGGATAAGCTGGGCTGAAAGACCTGATTCCATGCTCTATGACTATGCACAAGCTGTTTTGCCTCATTTCTGATATGAGCTGCGCTAGCTTTTCACATGTCGCTCTTAATTTCAGAGAAGCAACGCAAAGAGAGTGGTGACTGTACTGCACTTTAAGCAAAATGGGCAGCAAATGACATGAGTAGACAGATGGACGTTCTGTTGGCAAGGACACAATTGTTTCATTCAAGACAGCAGTACCGTGAGAACTTGTGGAGTGAAGTGGCACCATGTCACCATTTACTCATCGGCAAATGACAAATTAATTATCAATACAGATCTAATTGTACAGTCTGGTATGTAGATGGTGACGCGACAAAATAAATGTGTATTGTATCCAACAAGTTGTGTGTTCTATGAAATTGCAGGATTTTCTCATCGCAAGAGGCAGCAAATAAAGTTTTGTCTGGAGTGAAACATAATGAGGATTAGTAGCAGTATAGGGGCTCAAATGTAATGAAAGAATCTATAGAAATGATTTGATAAAATTATAATGGATATTGTTAAGATGCACTTGGAGAGGTAGGAATTGATCAGTATCCTTAAACTAAACTGAAAACTAAACTGATCGGGGATAGTCAGCAATATTTTAAGCGAAGGTCCTGTTTTTTTCAAGGATGTGATTAAGTGTGTCAGTGCAGATACTGCATTTGATGTATTCTGCATGGACCATCAGTAAACCCAATGGCAAGATCGCAGATGGGGATTGTTCCAAAAGATAAGAGCCCATGAGATCCGGAGCAATTTGGAAAGTAGGATCTGTGATTGAAGGCAGAGAGCGACAGTAGAGGTTTGTTTTTGGGGTTGGAAGCTTGAGGCCAGTGCTGTGCCACAGGGAGGCCGGTGCTGGGGGGCTGCTGGTTGTTATGAATGATCTGGATATGTTAGAAATATGACTAGTAAGTTCACAGTGGACACAACATCGGATAGTCTTAGGTTACAAAACAATATTGATGAGTTGGTAAGATGGGCAGAGAAATGACTTATGGAATTTGATCTTGGAAAAACATGAGCTGTTGTATTTTGGAAGAACTAATAAGACGCGATACATACTACGAAGCACCCTGTGGACGGAGGGATCATGGTGCATTTGCCCATGGATCTGTGAAGGCAGCAGCATAGGTAGATAAGGTGATTAAGAATGGTTAGGATATTTGCCATCATTAGCCAGGGCATACAGCACAGTAGCAAGGAGGATATTGTGCAACTGGAGTACAATATGTAGTTCCATTTTTGAAATGTTATAGGAAAGAGGTGATTACATTGAAGAGGGTATTGAGGATATTTACCAAGATATTCATTGACGAGAAGAGACTGACTAGGCAAAATTTGTTTTGCTTGTATAGAGGAAGCTGGCTAGGGGACTAATTGAGGCTTACAAAACAATTAGGTGCACAGATGGGGCCGACAGTGAGAAACCCTTGCCCTTAGCTGAGGTGAATACAACCAGAGGGCATCGTTTAAAGGTAACGGATAGCAGTTTTTGAAGGGATTTGAGGAAGAATAATTTAATAGAGCAAGGAGAAGCAGGCCCTTTGGTACAATGTGTCTGACTGAGATGCCCATCTAAGCTATTCCCATTTGCCTGTGTTTGAGCCATGTTCCTCTAAACCTTTCTGATCCATTCACTATTCCAAATGTCTTTCAAATGTTGTTATCGTATCAGTCTCAACAACTACTTCTAGCAGCACATTCCAAATAGATATGTAGAAAAAGTTGCCCCTCAGGTTCCTGTCAAATCTATCCCCTTTCGCAAGCCTGGGTTCTCCAGCTCTCCCTAACTCTGCGATAAAAGATTTGTGCATTCACCTTATCTTTAGAAACATAGAAAATAGGTGCAGGAGGAGGCCATTTGGCCCTATGAGCCAGCACTGCCATTCATTGTGATCATGGCTGATCATCCACAATCAGTAACCTGTGCCTGGCTTCTCCCCATATCCCTTGATTCCACCAGCCCCGAGAGCTCTATCTAACTTTCTTTTAAATTCATCCAGTGAATTGGCCTCCACTGCCTTCTGTGGCAGAGAATTCCACAAATTCACAACTCTCTGGGTGAAAAGGTTTCTTCTCACCTCAGTTTTCAGGCATGTGAATTTTCCGCGGATTTCCGAGTTTTTAAAATCCATTTTTCGTGCTTTTTCCATGATTTTCACATATACCAGCGGAGAAATCGGATCGGCAAAAAAAAGAAAATAAACGATGTATAGACTTGTAATGAACACTAGGGTTCCACTAGAGATCGTTAGGGGTGCCACGAGAAATCCCCCGCGCCCGGGAAGTCCCTAAAAATGTGGCACCTAGGCTGGGCAAGGCAGCCAATCTCGACCTCATTGGGACTTCCACGGCCGATCGGCGGGTTGAATTTGCAACCTGCGGCCGGGGCTCTGGAACTCCAGCCCAGCTGGAGCCAGCACATCTATCCCCATAGTCGACTTCCTTGGCCAGCTGGATAAACCAGCAAAGCTCTGGAACCAAGAGTGCCAGAAAATCAGAGGTGGAACTAATGAGTAAATATTAAATTTAAGTGCTAGATTATACAACTAAATTAATTAATACGGGGTTAAAATATAAAACACAGTGGAAAAGCCAATTACCACCTTTTTGGGCTGATTACCAATTAATGTGCGAATTTACTTCAATGTTATTAGTATACAGTGACATATTCACATTATTTTGTAATGTCCGTTTTTACTTTGAAATGCACTAAAAGTGGCTTGACACTGGTAATTTTGTGTATACATTTTTTTTTAAATTCAAATATTTTGACCCCCGCTGTACGCCTCACGCAAGCGCTCGGCTCGTTTCCTCTTTTGTACCTCACTCACATGCCTGAGTTTTAAATAGCCTCCCCTTTATTCTTAGACTGGCCTTGTTCTGGGCTCCCCCAACATTGGAAACATTTTTCCTGCAACTAGCTTGTCCAGTCCTTTTACAATTTTATACGTCTCTATAAGATCCCCTCTCATCCTTCTAAACTCCAGTGAATACAAGCCCAGTCTTTCCGATCTTTCCTCATATGATAGTCCCTCCATCCCAGGGATTAACCTTGTGAACCTTTGCTGCACTGCCTCAATAGCAAGGACGTCCTTCCTCAAATTAGGAGACCAAAACTGCACACAATACTCCAGATGTGGTCTCACCAGGGCCCAATACAACTGCAGAAGGACCTCTTTGCTCCTATACTCAAATCCTCTTGTTATGAAGACCAACATGCCATTAGCTTTCTTCACTGCCTGCTGTACCTGCACGCTTACTTTCAGTGACTGGTGTACAAGGACACCAAGGTCTCATTGCACTTCCCCTTTACCTAATCTGACACCATTAAGATAATAATCTGCCTCCTTGTTTTTGCCACCAAAGTGGATAACCTCACATTTAATTACATTATACTGCATCTGCCATGTATCTGCCCAGTCACTCAACCTGTCCAAGTCACCCTGCAACCTCCTAACATCCTCTTCACAGTTCACACTGCCACCCAGCTTTGTGTCATCTGCAAACTTGCTAGTGTTACTTCTAATTCCATCATCCAAATCATTAACATATATTGTAAATAGTTGCGGCCCCAGCACCGAGCCTTGCGGCAATCCACTCTGCACTGCCAGCCGTTCTGAAAAGGACCCGTTTATTCCTACTCTTTGTTTCCTGTCTGCCAACCAATTCTCTATTCATGTCAATACCCTACCCCCAATACCATGTGCTCTAATTTTGCTCACCAGCCAATCTTTGCCCCTCATGATTTTATACCCTCTGTAAAATCACCCCTCAGGCTCCGACACCCTAAGGAATAATCTCACTGCCTGCTCAACTACTCCCTGTAACTCAGTCCTTCGGGTACTTGCAATTGCAACATCCTCGTAAATATTCTCTGCCCCCTTTCCAGCTTAATGACATCTTTCCTATCACAATGTGATCCAAACTGAACACAATACTCCAAGTGCAGCCTCACCAACGTCTTATATACTGCATCATAACATCGCAAAATTCCAGTGTGACCAAGTAGTTGCAGAAGATAATCATCTCTGCAGTGCACAAAAGATCATACTGAAGACCCACAGCTGAATGTTTCAGTAGCCAAAACCTTCTGATGTTACTCAGAGGGTTTTGGATTTATTTATAGTCAAAAGTGTGCTACTTGGGGTGTGCAGTTTCAGGAGAGGGGTGCAGGAAACCTCGGACAGGAAGGGAGAGCTTGTGGCAATAGGTCAAGGATTGAGTCCGAGGTTAGGTAGGGGAAGCAGATGCAATGAGGTAAGTTGTGGTAAGTCACATGGTTGGACAATGGATGTCGTGGCTTCAGTGTGGGTGCAGCCATGAGCTAAGGATTTGACAGATTAGGCTGGGTTTAGGTACCATCAATGGCGGCAGAGTGTTGCAGCTGCTAGAGCTCCACACCCACACTGAGGCCCGGGTTTGATCCTAACCTCGGGTCCTGTCTGTGTGGAGTTTGCATGTTCTCCCTGCATTGGTTTGTTCCAGGTGCTGTGATTTCCTCCCAAGGACCTGCTGTTTGTAGGTTAGAAACATAGTGCTGAAGTATCTCATTGGGTCAGGCACCATCGCTGGAGCACATGGATAGGTGACATTTTGTGTTTGGACTCTGTATGTTAATTGGCCTCTGTTAATTGCCCTTAGCGTGTAGGGAATGGATACATAAATGGGTTAACATGGAACTCGTGTGAAGCTGTGATTGATAGTCAGTGTGGCCTCAAATGTGTGATATCTCCTGCACAATACCACATTACAGGAAGCAGATTTGAAAATGCTGGACAGTATAAAGTGATCCTACTCAGTGTTAAGAATTTTTAACAGAATTATTTCTGATAAGGAATTGCCTGATAAGGAGTGAGTTCAATGCCATATTGGACACTGGACTATTGCAGGCGGCCTCTTGTAGTGTACAGATATCTATCTGCCTGCAGTGGTACACTTGCTGATGCTAAAGCTGATGGCTGTAATGATTAAACGTGAAAAGAGCAGGGTCTAAAGGTTGTCACCAGACTAGTCTCGGCCACATCCAAGACCAGCTTCCATGATGGTCACGCCTTCTGCGTTAGTACTTAATTAGTACAGGTGTCAGAAGTTATGGGGAGAAGGCAGGAGAAATGGGGTTAGGAGGGAGAGATAGATCAGCCATGATTGAAGGCGGAGTAGACTTGATGGGCTGAATAGCCAAATTCAACTCCTCTTCCTCATGACTTGGTTCCAGTCCACATTTCCACATTTATTGTCTTACATTTACGGGGATGGGACCAGGACAGGAAGGCTTGAGTTATAAGGCTTGAGTTATAAGGAGAGAAATGATAGCCTTGGAATTTCTTCTCTGGAGCTTACGAGGCTGAGGGTGGCCTTACATAGGTGTATAAAATCATGAGGGGCATGGATAAGGTGCACACAGATGAGGTACCCCTTACATCCCTCCCAACCCTACCGAATTTGACGGAAAGTTTCCACTTTCTTATTTCATATCCGCCATTCCAATTTCGCCTCACATTTTTCCGCAAAACAGTCAGTAATTTTTGGGCTGATTATCAATTAATGTGCGAATTTACTTCAACAAGTACTTCTGTATGCTTAGTCAAGTCAACTCTTTCTTCATAACTTAGTCATTGTTCTTTTATTCAATACCAAGAGAATTGGGATGTGTAAGGAAAAAGCAAAATAGAAAAAACAAGACAACAATTTCATCTTTGTATTGCATAAAGTATCTCTGTTCAATAACCTTTCTATAAATAGAATATACTCATGATAGGCCTGACATTATACATCTAGTCCAAGAACTACAAACTGTTGGAAATAATAGTCTTTTTTCACAGATGAGTGGAGCACAACGCGTCTGCATTTGGTGTGCATACTTTTGTTTTGCTGAAAAGTTGCATTACGCGCCATATAATGAATTTTGATGTAAAATTCTGAATTTTGGACATCAAAATTATGAATTTGTAAAATTAAATGTTGGGAGGTCTGCCCTCGGGTGCTGTACGATTCTGTGACATGAATAGGAAAGTTTTAGAGGGATCTGGGCCAAATGTGAGCCGGTGGGACGAGCATTGATGGGGCATCTAGATCGGCATAGACATGTTGGGCCGAAGGACCTTTTTTTGCACTGTATAACTCTATGACTGTTTCTTAAAGAGAAGCCTTCTTGGAGAAAACAAGTAGCACATTATCTGTCTTTATTTTCCAAGATATTTCTGATGGCAGTAACTGGCCAAAATTAAGATTTCTACCAAAATATGTGAAATGTTCTCAGTGATGCTGTTTTATTTAAGAACTGTCACACTCAGAAAATAATTTACATTTCATCCAGTTAGTCTCTTTTGTACCATCTTCCATAGAGTGCTGCAGTTACAAGTCCTGATGACATCCCTTGCTTAGTCATGTAAAAATTATCGTCCAGCCATTCGTTGGTATCTGCACGATAAAGTTTCATCTCAGTAGCAAGTATCTCTATGTAAATATGGTAAGTGCTGAAATTTCCCCACAACTTGAAGTCAATGATGTCAGAAGCAATTGTAGTACTTTGTCCACAGGTGTCAAAAGTGGAGCCTGCACATTTCACCAAAGCACACACTTGCAGGTAAAAGGTGCCATGTACTGTGTGAAGACCATCAAAGGCTCCGAATGCATACAGATTACTGGCCTTGTGGCTATGTCGGTAAGCCAAATGGCAGCAAAGCGTGTTGGAACAGACTTGCAAATTACCTTCCTGGCCAGTCATAAGGACAAAGGTATAATTATCGTACATCATTGGTGCATGAAAGGTACCACCAGGACCATCGACTTGGGACAGCATTGTGCTTGATAAAGGCTGTAATTGTTCCATCATTACTTTTCTTTCCTGCAGCTGAGAAACAGAAGGTGCAATATAGTTGTACCTTTCAAGAAGTTCAGATGTCACCTGAGACATGGACAGCTCCCGACTGTGGATTATTGGAACTTCTGCCACCAGGAGTTTCCCCTCACTGCTTTCCACGTTGTAGTAATAGTGAGAAACGGAAGGAGTATAAATCCCACTTCCTGACATTTGCCATTCTGGGTGATGCTGATTAGCTGCAAGAAGATTGATCCTAAATGCTGTTGCAAAAGCTTGCTGGAACTCAATTGCAGATAAGAGTGGAAGTTGGTTCATCCAGGCTGTGGGAAATATAATCTGTTTCACACCATAATTCTCAATTAAACTCACTGCTGGCTCATAAAACAATATGTCAAAACATGTAAAAATACCAAACCTTCCGGCAAAAGAAGTATTAAAGGTGACGTGCTCTACTTTCTTGGGTGTGTTGAAAGCATCTTCGAAGTAAAGGTTCTGTTTATGGTATTTAGCAATTAATGAACCTTCTGCATCAAAAATTACATCAGTGTTAAACTGGTATCTTCCATCTGAGGGGCACCAAGGATCACTGTGTTCGCAGGTCTGCCTTTCTCCCATGTTTGCTACCAAGTACATCTTGTTGTTTCTTGCCAGACAACTCAGTTGATAAAGAACCTAGAAAAAATATATGAATATAGTTATGATATATTTTGTGATTTTTTTTCAGTTGATTAAAGAACAAACACCATTTTTACATTAAACTTTCTAAAGTCTCATCTCCTAAAGTATATTTATTGCAGTTATATGCTTAGCTTACAACTGTGTGGCATACTGCTCAGACATTGATTTGTTGGTCCAACTGGGATTGTTTTCTCTGGAACACTGGGAGTTGAGGGGAGACCTGATAGAAGTATATATATTATGAGATGCATAGATAGGGAAAACAGTTAAACCTTTGTCCTCGGGTGGAAATGTCAAAGATTAGAGGGCATCGGTCTAAGGTGAGTGGGACAAAGTTTAAAGGAGATACCCGAGTCAAGTTTTTAAGCATAGAGTGGTGGGTGCCTAGAGCACGCTGCTAGAGGTGGAGGTGGAGGCAGATAAGACAGTGGCATTTAAGAAACCTTCGGGTCATTATTTGAATATGCAGGGAATGTAGGAATATGGCTTGTGTGCAGGCAGATGAGATTAGTTTGCGGCATCATGTTCGGCACAGACATTGTAAGCTGAAGGGCCTGTTCTTGTGCTGTATTGTTCTAGGTTCCAGCTCAGAAAGCAGATACAGAGTTGTTTCACGAGGAAAGACAGAAAAAAGGTGCAGACATGGTTCCCAGTTTTAACTGATTAATATTGACACTAAGCAAGATTTTTCCAGTTGATAATGTATTGTGGAAGAGTTATGGAAAAAATTCACTCGGGTCATAATTCCACTTCATATTATGTCTAAGTTACCAACATGTTTATGATATTTTGTTCTGCCCATACTCTAAAATTCCGTGGAATGACACTGGACGACAGTAGCCTAGATACAATTGTTTAATTGTATTAAACAAAATTGCATCTGCACCCAGGAAGAAGCTTTCTACCTACTCCAGGAGATCCAAGATGTTTTTTCCTTCAGTAAATGTGGTTTCTCGCTGCTGTTGTGGAAGCAGCCCTCACTTGCGTTCTCTCTGTGTCCCGCAGATCTACTCACACTCTCGCTCCACCAAGATGGAACGGCAATAGTGTTTCCCTGGACTTTATCTTTCACCCCACCCAGCCTCCGCATCCAATACATAATCATATCATATCATATCATATATATACAGCCGGAAACAGGCCTTTTCGGCCCACCAAGTCCGTGCCGCCCAGTGATCCCCACACATTAACACTATCCTACACCCACTAGGGACAATTTTTACATTTACCCAGCCAATTAACCTACATACCTGTACGTCTTTGGACATTTCTGACATTTGGACGTCTGACATTTCTGCCACTTTCAAAGTGATCCTACCATCAGTCACATCTTCCCGTCCCCAGCCCTTTCCGCTTTCCATAGAGATTGCTCCTTTTGCAACTCCCTGGTTTGCTCATCCCTTCCCACCCAAATCACCCCCTCCCCAGGTACTTTCTCCTGCAACTGCATGTAATACCTGTCCATACACCACCCCCCTCATATCCAAACAGAGACACCAGCAGGCCTTCCAGTTGAGACAGAGGTTCGCATACACTTCTGCAAATCTCATCTACTGTACTCAATGCACACGATGTGGCCTCCTATACATAGGTGAGACCAAGCGAAACTTGCGTTCTGTCTGCCAAAACCTGCTGGATCTCCCAGGTGCTATCCATTTTAATTCCTCTTCCCATTCCTATACCAACGCAGATTGGAAAACCACATTGCTGAACACATGGGTTTAGTCTGCAGAGGTGATTTTGAGCTCCCCATTGCTCTGCCACGTATATTCTCCATCCCACTTCCACTCTGACCTATGATACCCACGTATGCTTGAGGAACAACCCTTCGTCTCCCACCTGGCTATGCTGCAGCCCTCAGGATGGCAGCTTCTTAAGATTTCTCTGTCACGATCAGTTACCAATCTTTGGTATTTGCTCAGCTTGTTTTTGATTTTTTGTCCTCTCGTGTCTTCCTGCTCTACTTGCTGCTTGTAACTCTTCTGCCTATATTCTCAGTCCAACTGCTTCCATTCGCTCATTAACCAGATGACCTTGTTTACTGCTGATCCGCACGGTCACCCTATGGGGGCCATCACCCTCCCGCACTATTCCTGCACTTTAGTGAGCTTCTTTTGTCTCCTTCCCAGTTCTGATGGAGTTTTCTTCCTGAAATGTTAACGATAAACCATTGAAAAAGCCTGACCTACTGGGCCTGTCCAGTATTTCCTGCTTTATTTCATATTTTAAGCAATTCTTTCCTAAAAGAGCCAGTTGAATATTTTTTTTCAATTTCTCAGGTCATTACAAGGTTTTACTGTATACAGATACACGTAACAATGATGAACCAATATCAATGCTGGCAAGTTCAGCATTTACTGCTTGTCCCTAATTTCCAGTGAAAGGTGGGGGCAACCTTGAATTGCTGCCGTCCTTCTGGTCATGGTACTCTTGTGATGCTGTTGACGCGGCAGTTCGAGGACTATGCTGGAAAGAGTGCAGAGAAGATTTAGGAGCTTGTTGCCAGGACTCGAGGGCCTAAGGTTTATGGAAAGGTTGGGCAGGCTTGAACTTTATTCCTTAAAGTGCAAAAGGCTGAGGGATGATCTTATAGAGGTATACAAAATCACGAGGGGATTAGATGGTGAATACACAGAGTTGCTACAGAGTCTTCTACCCAGAGTAGAGGAATCAAGAACCAGAGGACATAGGTTTGAGGTGAAAGGGGAAAGATTTAATAGGAACACGAGGGGCAACTTTTTCAGTCAGAGGGTGGCGGATATTATTAACAAATTAAATACAAGGTAATATTTACAAATTTCTACTCGCTGAAAGTTTTAATTGCCAGGAGCATATAGAATGACTTTCTGAAAGTTTGGATGAAAAATTATGTAAAGTGCCCAATTAAATGTCCAACTTCCTTCCCTGTGGTAGTTTTGAATCCAGAAATGCGATTTTCTAAGCTCAAGGAAGTAATTGAGTCGGGAACAATAACACCATTTAAAAGACATTTGGACAGGTACATGGATACGAAATGTTCAGAGGGATGTGGGCCAAGCGCGGGGAAATGGGACTAGCTTAGGTGAGGTATCTTGGTCGGCATGGTCGAGTTGGGCCAAAGGGCTTGTTTCTGTGCTGATTGCTCTATGACCATGATTCAAAGCCACCATATCAAACTCAAAACCAGTTTTTAAATCAAATGGTAGTACTTAACTAATACAATATACACAAAATTTCCAATGCGAACCAAATACGATCATTAAATATTGTGATATCATGAGAGGTAGAGTCATAGAGGGGAGATACATTTCCTCCCGGTGGATGCAACAAGGACTACAAACCATCATGGCTGGCAGCAAAAGACTACAAAAGCCTGCCCTGCTGACACTGATTGCTGCTGACACTGATTGCTGCTGATTGCTGCTGACACTGATTGCTGCCCAGCTGAACCAGATGAGCTGATTGCCTCAGTGAGAGAGCCAAAAGGGAAGGGAAGCAGTATATTTAAAGAGAGAGACAACGACTGGAGCAGAGAGGGAGAGAAGCAGTGTTTGAGTTATATTTTGTAAGAAGGCAGCAAGCTACAGTTTTGATTTAACTACCTGTTTTGGTTTTGTGTACCTGTCTGCAAACAATTAAGTTTACCTGTTTTTGGAAAAGACTAAATATATGGAATTTAAGTTTGAAAACAAGAACTTTTCTGTCTTCATTTCCGGCACCCACACCTTCCAACCTTCAAGAGAAAAGCTCCCGACCTCTCAAGACATCACAATATCTTTCTCCAAATTACTCTGCAAAAGCTTGTGTTAGGTTTGCTGAAGTGCTTATAATTAAGATCACAAAAGAGGTACATTACTTTATTTAGCTTCTACCTCTGTATTACTCATTTTCCTTGGATGCAAACATGGATTCCATATAACAAGCGTAGGATCTGACATGGGCTCCAAATATGGAAAAATAGAATCTCTGGTGAAATTAAATCCATAGAGACCATCCTCTGGAAAGACAATTATCTTAGCTCCCTATAATATGGATTAAACAGAATAAATTGATTCGTTAAACAATTATAAACAAAGTTCAACATTGAAATAGTACCACTATAGAGATAACAAGCAAATATTACTGTAGTGGCAAGATAGTATTAGAGTGCAAATGCTGTATTTACTTAAATGAAATAGTTACTGGTAGAACAGCTCTACTCCACTTTCAAAGGACACGACAAACTACTAATTAACTAACATTTTTGCGGCTTTGACTTATTAAGCTATATGTCAGAATGAGGCAGCTAAGACATAATGCATGCAGATGAGGAATAGATCCATGTTAATTTTAAATTGGAAGTAAGCACAAGAACAGATGAACAGAATGAAAAGGACCAGAAGTAGCTCACAGGGCTCCAGAAACCTGCTCTACCAGTGAATATGGCAGCACTTGTAGACGTCAAGCACTTTATGAGTAAAACAAAAGCTTCAGTGTAGGAAAGAACTGCCGATGCTGGTTTAAATCAAAGGTAGGCACAAAATGCTGGAGTAACTCAGTGGGATAGGCAGCACCTCTGGAGAGAAGGATTGGGTGATGTTTCGGGTCAACACCCTTCTTCAGACTAATGTCAGGGGAGTGGGCGGGACAGAGATAGAATGTAGTAGGAGAAAGTAAGACTGGTGGGAGAACTGGGATGGGGAAGGGGATGGAGAAAGAGGGAAAGCAAGGGCTATTTGAAGTTAGAGAAGTCAATGTTCATACGGCTGGGGTGTAAGCTACCCAAGCGAAATATGAGGTGCTGTTCCTCCAATTTGTGCTGGGCCTCATGCTGACAATGGAGGAGGCCCAGGACAGAAAGGGCAGATTGGGAATGGGAGGGGGAGTTAAAGTGCTGAGCAACCGGGAGATCAGGTAGGTTAAGGCGGACTGAGCGGAGGTGTTCAATGAAATGATCGCCGAGCCTGTGCTTGGTCTTGCCGATATACAGGAGTTGACACCTGGAACAGCAGATACAGTAGATGAGGTTGGAAGAGGTGCAAGTGAACCTCTGTCTCACCTGAAAAGACTGTCGGGGTCCTTGGATCGAGTCGAGGAGGGGGGAGGTAAAGGGACAGGTGTTGCATCTGCTGCAGTTGCAGGGGAAGGTACCTGGGGAGGGGGTGGTTTGGGTGGGAAAGGACGAGTTGACCAGGGAGTTGCGGAGGGAACGGTCTCTGCAGAAAGGGGAGGAGATGGGAGGATGTGGCCAGTAGTGGGATCCCGTTGGAGGTGGCGAAAGTGTTGGAGGATTATATGCTGTAAGCGACGGCTGATGGGGTGGAAGGTGAGGACAAGGAGGACTCTGTCCTTGTTACGAATGGGGGCGAGGGGGAGCAAGAGTGGAGCTGCGGGATATCGAGGAGACCCTAGTGAGAGCCTCATCTATAATGGAAGCGGGGAACCCCCTTTTTCCTAAAGAATGAGAACATCTCCGATGATCTGGTATGGAAAACCTCATCCTGCGCACAGATGCAGCGTAGACGGAGGAATTGGGAGTAGGGAATAGAGTCTTTACAGGAAACAGGGTGGGAAGAAGTGTAGATATGTTTAAAAACCCACTGATTCCCATAGCTATCTAGACTATACTTCCCACCCCTTTCTGCTTTCCGCAGAGACTGTTCCCTCCGCAACTCCCTGGTCAACTCGTCCCTTCCCACCCAAACCACCCCCTCCCCAGGTACTTTCCCCTGCAACCGCAGGAGATGCAACACCTGTCCCTTTACCGCCTCCCTCGACTCCACCCAAGGACACTGACAGTCTTTTCAGGTGAGGCAGAGGTTCACTTGTACCTCCTCCAACCTCATCTACTGTATCCACTGCTCTAGGTGACAACTCCTGTATATCAGCGAGACCAAGCGCAGTCTCGGCGATTGTTTCGCTGAACACCTCCGCTCAGTCCGCCTTAATATACCTGAGCTCCCAATTGCTCAGCACTTTAACTCCCCCTCACATTTCTAATCTGCTCTTTCTGTTCTGGTCCTCTCTGCATTGTCAGATTGAGGCCCAGCGCAAATTGGAGGAACAGCACCTCATATTTCGCTTGGGTAGCTTACACCCCAGCAGTATGAACATTAATTTCAAATATCCCTTGCTTTCCCTTTCTCTCCATCCCCTCCCCCTTCCCAGTTTTCCCACCAGTCTTATTGTCTCCGACGACATTCTATCTCTGTCGTGCCCACTCCCGACATAAATCTGAAGAAGGGTCTCAACCCGATACGTCACCCATTCCTTCTCTCCAGAGATGCTGCCTGTCCCCCTGAGTTACTCCAGCATTTTGTGTCTACCTTCGAACACAAACTTTAGTTTATTATTGCCATATGTGCCGAAGTACAGTGAAAAGCTTTTGTTTGTGTGCTATGCAGTCAAATAAAAGACTATACATTGAATGCAATCAAACTATCTACAGTGCCCAGGTAAAGGATAAAATCTGATAAAAGATGGTTCAAAGGTCTTCAATGAGGTGGATGGGAGGTCAAGACCACACTCCAGCTGATGAGAGGACCATTCAGTTGCCTGATAACTGGGGAAAAAACTGTCCCTGAATCGGGAGGGATTCATTTTTAAACTTCTGTACCTCTTGCATGATGGAAGAGGGGAGAAGAGGGAGTGACTGGTCCTTGATTATGTTGGCATGTGTGAGATGAAATCAACAGAAGGGAGGTTGGTTTGCGTGGTTCACAATTCTCTGCAATTTCAAATGGTAGGAATCTTGTCTCTGTGATGGACTGGGCTACATCTACAATTTCTTGCGGTTTTGGATAAAGCAATTCCCAAACCAGGCTGTGATGCATCCTAATAAATGCTTTCTACAGCACATCTGTAGAAGTTGGTGAAGGTTGTTGTGGACATACCAAACTTCCTCAGCCTTCTTTGGAAGTAGAGATGTTTGTGTGCTTTCTTGGCCATAGCTTCAATGTGGCTGGTCCTGGACAAGTTGCTGGTTATATTTATTTCCAGGAACCTGAAGCTTTCGACCATCTCTACTTTAGTGATGTCAATATATATCACGTATACATATGTGTATACTTATCCCTCAGAACCCCTTTAAAACTCTTTTCTCTCACTTTAAATCAATGGCATCTTGATTTTGATACCCCGACCATGGAAAAAAAGGTTCTGATTATCTACCCTATCATAATCATACAGCATATTCTTCTCTTAGGTCGCCTCCTCAGTTTTAGGGAAAACAAGCCTAGCATGTCTAATCTCTCCCCATATCTAAAATCCTCCAGCTTAGACAGCATCCTGATCTATTCTGCATTTTCTTTCATTTTTCTAAATGAGAGATGCAGTCGAAATCCAACTGACACAACTTTCCTTTTATCCCACGAATCAACCTTCTGTTTTTATATTATTTAATTTACATTTAAGCTCATTATACAAGCAAAGAAAGCTCTGTATGTCATTTCTAAAGTTCTTGCATACATAAAAAAGAAAATCTATGCAGTATGAATATTAACCTTGATTTATTATCAAAAGGTCCAAAAAATGTTCTTTCCTCCACACTAATCTTAGACTCTCCTTCCTGACAGTAATGTATCGCCATTTGTCATTGCTGGTAACCCCCTTATTCTTTCAAATGACCCTTAATGTGTCACTCTTTATGACAAACGTTGTTGCAATGCTCATTCATGGAAGCGGAGAGAACTGTCGTAGTTACAAACAGTGCCGCAGTTGGTCGAGAATCCGCCGTCGAGAATATAGATGGACCCGCCGAGAGAATAAAGGTTCCCGGCGGGGCGTCGAGACCACAGAGGGTTCAATTTGTTTCCGTCCCCCCCGCATGAGGCAACGGCGAGAAGGAAGAGGGATCATCGGGACTCTATAGCGAAGACTTTTAGACAATAGACAATAAACAATAGGTGCAGGAGTAGACCATTCGGCCCTTCGAGCCAGCACCGCCATTCAATGTGATCATGGCTGATCAGTCTCAATCAGTACCCCGTTCCTGCCTTCTCCCCATACCCCCTGACTCCGCTATCCTTAAGAACTCTATTTGGCTCTCTCTTAAATGCATTCAGAGAATTGGCCTCCACTGCCTTCTGAGGCAGAGAATTCCACAGATTTGTAACTTTGTTGGCACTCTAATACATGGCGACTCTGAATACTTGTGTAAAGTATGTAAAACAGGGGATTTCACTGTACCGTACATGATTTGGATGAGGGGATTGAATTCTTTGTGGCCAAGTTTGCAGATGATACGAAAATAGGTAGAAGGACAGCTAGTGCAGAAAGACGGACAGGTTGGGAGAGTGGGCAGAGAAGTGGGAGATGGAATATAGTGTAGCAAAGTGTGGAGTCATGCATTTTGGTAATAGGAATAAAGGATTAGACTATTTCCTAAATTGGGAGAGAATCCAGAAATCAGAAGTGCAAAGGGACTTGGGAGTGGTGGTGCAGGATTTCCAAAAAGTTAATCTGCAAGTCGAATCAGTAGTCAAGAAGGCAAGAGCAATGCTAGCAATAATTTCAAGAGGGCGAGAATCCAAAAACAGGGATGTAATACTGAGGCTCTATTAAGGTGCTGGTTAGGCCGCATTGGGAGTATTGTGAGCAATTTTGGATGCCACATTTGAGGAAGGATGTGCTGGCCCTGGAGAGGGTCTAGAGGAGGTTTACAAGAATGATGCCAGGAATGACTGGGTTAACTTATGATGAGCATTTGATGGCACTAGGCCTGTACTCACTGAAGTTTGGAAGAATGAGAGGGGACCTCGTTGAAACGTACCGAATCGTGAAAGGCTTGGATAGAGTGGATGTGGAGAGGATGTTTCCACTAGTGGGAGAGTCTAGGACTAGAGGTCATAGCCTCAGAATTAAAGGACGTTCCTTTGGGAAGAAGGAAGTTCTTTAGTCAGAGGGTGGTGAATCTGTGGAATTCTTTGCCGTAGAAGGCTGTGAAGGCCATCAATGGATATTTTTAAAGCAGAGATAGATAGCTTCTTGATTAGTACAGGAGTTAGGGGTTAGAAACAGAAAATTGGTGCAGAGGCCATTTGGCCCTTCGAGCCAGCACCGCCATTCAATATGATCATGGCTGATCATCCAGAATCAGTACCCTGTTCCTGCTTTCTCCCCATATCGCTTGATTCCGTTAGCCCAAAGAGCTACATCTAACTCCCTCTTGAATACATCCAGTGAATTGGCCTCCACTGCGTTCTGTGGCAGAGAATTCCACAGAATCACAACTCTCTGGCTAAAAAAGTTTTTCCTCATCTCAGTCCTAATGAAAAAGTTCTTCCTCAACTCAGTCCTAAATGGGATTATGGGGAGAAGGCAGGAGAATGGGGTTAGGAGGGAGATATAGTTTACCTCAGTGAGGTGTTTACCTCAATAATAAATTGGACTGGACCGAAAACACCGATGCGCTATACAAAAAGGGCCAGAGCAGACTTTATCTGCTAAGGTGACTCGGGTCCTTTGGAGTGCAGGGGGCACTCCTAAAGACCTTATACAACATGGTGGTTGCATCAGCCATTTTCTATGGAGTGGTCTGCTGGAGCAGCAGCATCTCAGCGGCGGAAAGGAAGATACTTGACAAGCTGGTCAGGAAGGCCAGCTCTGTCCTGGGTTGCCCCCTTGACTCAGTGCAGGCGGTGGGAGAGAGGAGGATGATGGCAAAGTTAACATTGCTGCTGGACGACTCCCACCCCATGCAGGACACTGTCACTGCACTGAGTAGCTTCTTCAGTGACAGACTCCTTCACCCCAAGTGCGTGAAGGAGAGATATAGGAGGTCCTTCCTTCCCGCTGCTGTGAGACTGCACAACCAGCACTGCTCCCAGCGGACGAGTCAACAGTAACAGCTAAGAAATACAATTTATCCTTGTCTTTACTTTTATTTATAATGAATGATCTCTTGCTATCCACTTTGCTGCTGTAACGCTGTAGATTTCCCCGGTGTGGGACGAATAAAGGAATATATCATATTATTATTATAGATCAGCCATGATTGAATGGTGGAGTAGGCTTGATGGGCTGAATGGCCTAATTCTGCTCCTTTTACTTATGACATGTGACAATAAACTATCAATCAATCAACTCTCTCCAATGCAAGCATATCCTGTTAGAACTGGGCAGACTATTCACGGCGTGACTTCACCTGGTTGCAGCATTTCGCATGCAAACCAATTTCTTCCCCAATCTTCAGCGCTCATAAGCTGCTCCTCTTACTTTTGAGAAAGAGTTTTTCTGCAAACCGCTGAATTTATTTGTCTAGTCCCTGATTTTGCACCAATCGGGCTTTACGCCAGAGGGAGTTTATTGGTGTACTACCTGCTTGCCCGCTTCATGCACTTGCACTTGGTAGATAGCCAGGTTTTTCGTCATGTGCCGGAGAGCCTCCTGACGTGTGGGACGGATCCACGGACTTGAATTCAACACCGACTTGTGTTCGTAGACCGCTGCAATGTAAACATCGAGCCCGCACACAGGTGCACATTGCCACACCAGGAGCAGCCACTTCACTCCATGCATCCCCGTGATTAATGCTAAATGCAGTATTGCACCAACAGAGTAAGTCTTTCCGGGTTTTGCAGGAGCTCCACTTCATTCCCCGGCGTTGGACGTTGTGAATGGTCTTTTCCCGTCTCCCTGGACACGCCTGTTGTTTTCATTGGCTTGCAGTGTTCATGGATTATACTGACCAATCACTGACCTTTTGCAACGTTGCAATTCCACGTGGATTGCAAAGTGTCCAAGTCTCACGCTGGTGAAATTAATGGTGTTTTATTTTCATTGCTCTTTGCACCAAAGATAATAGAGCTCTATTATCTTGCTTTGCACCAATGTTTAGGTCATGCTTAAGTGTACAATACAAATAACACAAAGTGCTGGAATAACTCTGCGGGTCAGGTAACATCTCCGGAGAACATGGATAGCTGACATTTCAGATCGGGCCCTTTCGTCGAATGCTCTGAGTTATACATTGCTCTTTGCACCAACGTTTAGGTCATGGAAATTTTCCAATAAAAACAACACAAAGTGCTGGAGCAGTCTGAAGAAGAGTCTCGACCCAAAACGTCATCTATGCATGTTATCCAGACTTGCTGCCTGGCACGCAGAGTTACTCCAATACTTTGTGGTTTTTGCTCAGGTTTCCACCATCTGCAGTTCCTTGTGCCTATGCAATACAAATAAGCAACACTCACCACATCTCTTAAACCTGCATATTTTTCAGAGCCAAATTACGTTTGCTCCATACCCTTCAACCCCTCCACCCTGCATATTCATGTGTCTGACATCCTCTTAAACGCCACTATCATATCTGCGTATTAAAGCTGATGATCAACACTAAGCCTCCATGCATCCTGATTTTCTTCCTGAAGTATAAAAAAATACAGATGTTGGAAGTCTAAAACTAAAAAACAGAAAATGTTGTAAATACTCAGCAGTTCAGGCTATATTTGTGGGAAGAGAAACAGAGTTCAGGTCAGTGTGTTAGACTCTGGAGAAGTATTTTTGGCCTGAAGCATTGACTTAGGGTCATAGAGTGATACAGTGTGGAAACAGGCCCTTCGGCCCAACTTGCCCACACCGGCCAACATGTTGCACCTGTCAGCATTTCGTCCATATTCCTCCAAACCTGTCCTGACCATGTACCTGTCAAACTGCATATTAAGCGGTGGGATAGTTCCCGCCTCAACTGCCTCCTCTGGCTTGTTCCCTTTGTGTGAAAAAGTAACCCTTCAGATTCCTATTAAATCTTTTTCCCTTCACCTTGAACCTATGTCCTCTGGTCCTCGATTCATCTACTCTGGGCAAGGGACTCTGTGCATCTACCTGATCTATTCCTCTCATGTTCTTATACACCTTATTCTCCTGCACTCCAAGGAATAGAGTCCCAGCCTATTCAACCTCTGCCTATAGCTCAGACCCTCTAGTCCTGGCAACATCCTCGTAAATCTTCTCTGTACCCTTTCCAGCTTGCCTTATTTAGGTTTTGGTTGTTTTAGGTTTATTATTCTCAGGTGTCATGAGATACAGTGGAAAACTTTGTTTTGCATTCTATCCAAACAGATCAGATAATACCATACATAAATACAATCAAGTCAAACTAAAGTACAATAGATAGAGCAAAGGGGGAGATGCTGAGTTTAGAATATAGTTCTCAGCATTGCAGTGCATCAGTTCCATAGACAAAGTCCAATGTCACTTTCACTTCACACAGATGCAGCCTGACCTGCTGATAATTTTCCAACTTTTTCTAACATTCTAGCTCATGTTTCTCAACTAGTCTGTTTTAATTGGAATATCCTGATCTCAAATTGTACAGCTGAAGCTCCCAAGTTATTATTGTTTTGACTGAAAATTTCCAGCTTGAATTCTAACCTAGTGACATATTAAAGGGCGTGAAGTATGCTTTCATATTTTGATCCACTGTTTGAAGTGGCAGCTATAAATCTACTTCCCATCGAACCAGATTGTATTTGTTGCTTCAAAGGAAATAAGACAGAATTGCATAAAATAAAGCATATGCCTTATGTTTAATAAAAAATATATTGTAGATGCACACTTTTAAAAATTATTAATTTTTTTGCTGAATTTAAGGGATCTCATTCTTTTTCAAAAGATTTGCGAACAAATTTGTAACCCGTAACTTGACTATAAATTAAAAAATTCTTAAAGATTTATTTCAATCGTGCAGTATAAAAGATGTTCCAAGCTTTATTATGATGTTTTCATAGGAAAGATATAAAATGAGCTAGCTTGAATTTCATTATTTTAATGTAGTTCCAAATCCATAAATTATCCTTTCAGTTAACCACAGTTTTCCATAAAATCATTATGTTCCAGATACAATACTTGTCTAAAAAAGGCAGGTAGAATAAATTATTTTCAAAATCTTACTTTGTTGTCTGGTCTGGGCTTCTGAAAATGTCATATTATTTATGCTCAGTGAGTCATGCATTTGTCAGTGAATTTCTGAGTGGGCTGGAGAGATCGAATAAATTGTAGTATTTTGACAGATTGGAGATCTGAGGCAGAAGCAGGGCCCTTGCTGATGCTCGACTTTCAATCTCCGAGATAGGTAAGAACAAAGGGTGTAAATCCACTACGTCTATTTTTTTTTCTCTTTCATTCATTAATTATTCTGCTGCATTTTACTTGGTTCAGTTTTATTTGGAGCAAAAAACAGACAATAGTGGAAATCCAAAATGATAAGAGAACATACTGGAGGCACTCAGTAGGCCAGGCAGCGTCAAAGAACCCTCATCAGAACCAGAGAATTGATTAAAGATATCTCCTCTCTTCTCTCCACCTTCTTTTCTCTACAAATCAAAGCACTTTTCCCTGTTCTGATAAAAGGCCCAAATACTCAGCCCGTTTGGCAGCCTCTGTGAAGTCAGCAACAGAGTTAATGTTTTGGGTTAGTGACCTTTCATTGAAAACTTTTTTAGCATACTTCATCAATTGCACTGCTGTTTTAAAATTGTACTTGAAATGTACTTGAAAATGTAATCTCTTTGTTTATGCCTACAGCACAGTTAGTAAGATTAGAGGCAGTGATTGTTGTATATTGTTTTCTTAAGCAGTCCCTCAGGATAGAGGAGAACTTACAAGTTACGAGACAGTCTGCTCCTTCCATCACCCGTGCATTGCCCCAGGACCCTCAATACCACCCTGAAAGTTCCTTCTCCACTGAGTGGTCACCTTGAGAGGTTTCCACAACTCAGTGGAGGTTGTTGTTGCTTCAGAGCCCCTGGTCAAATCATCAACAAAGGGGGGTTTGGCCAATGGTTTTTGTGCTGATCTGTGCAAGTTATTCAGGACTTTTACATTGTCTATCTCAGACTGCTTTATGCCAGTCATCTTCACACTGCTTTATGCCATTCATGGGAAGACGTACAACCTGAAACTCTTTAATTTTCAAGATGTCTTTAAAACTGTGAGGGGATCTGTAATTGTTTATATCTATCCAAAAGGTTTTTCCACCAAAGGTAAGTGCAAAACCAAGGCACCAAAGGAAATCAAGTCAATAACTGGCTTTATCTTGCATTACACGTTATTCCCTTATCATGTATCTGTACACTGTGAATGGCTCGATGGCTAATCGTGTATTGTCTTTCCGCTAACTGGTTAGCACGCAACAAAAGCTTTTCACTGCACCTCGGTACACGTGACAATAAATTAAACTGATCATCCAGTCTCTGAGAGTGGCAAGAATTAAGTTGAAGGAAATTGCAGACCTGCAATTATCAGGAAGTCAGATATGCACATTGCTTAGAAAGGACAAGAATTAGATTCTGTTGGGATGAGGTAAAATTGGTCGTCATTTATATGCTTTGGGATTCCATGTTTTTAACGCTGTAAAAATGTTCGTTATCATATAGGATGAAAAGTATACCACTCTTCTTTACCTTTGCATCCACCTTCCTACTGGTATGTGTAACCTCTGAGCCAATCATCAATGAAGATAAATGGAAATCTTTCAGGAAACAACAAAACAGGGACCTGGTAAGTGGTGGGGGTGTTATGGCCTGGGCATGTATGGCTGCTGAAGGTACTGGCTCACTTATCTTCATTGATGATACGACTTCTGATGGTAGTAGCGTAACGAATTCTGAAGTGTATAGAAACATCCTATCTGCTCAGGTTCAAACAAATGCCTCAAAACACATTGGCCGGTGGTTCATTCAACAGCAAGGCAATAATCCCAACATACTGCTAAAGCAACAAAGGAGTTTTTCAAAGCTAAAAAATGGTAAATTCTTGAGTGGCCAAGTCAATCACCCGATCTGAACCCAATTGAGCATGCCTTTTATATGCTGAAGAGAAAGCTGAAGGGGACTAGCCCCCAAAATAAGCATAATCTAAAAATGACTGTCCTGGCAGAGCATCACCAGAGAAGACACCCAGCAACTGGTGATATCCATGAAACGCAGACTTCAAGCAGTCATTGCATACAAAGGATATGCAGCAAAATATTAAACATGACTACTGTCATTTGCATGTCATTGCTGTGTCCCAAACATTATGGTGCCCTGAAATTGGGGGACTATATATAAACACTGCTGTAATTTCTATATGGTGAAACCAAAATGTATAAAAATGGCCTTTATCAAGATCTGACAATGTGCACTTTAACCACATGTGATTTTTTCTATTACAAATCTCAAATTGTGGAGTACAGAGGCAAATAAATAAATGATGGGTCTTTGTCCCAAACATTATGGAGGGCACTGTATGTTAGTTCACTCATTCCTGGGATCATTCTTGTAAACCTCTTCTGGACCCTCTCCAGCGCCAGCACATCCTTCTTCAGATATGGGGCCCAAAATTCCTCAGAATACTCCAAATGCAGCCTGACCAGCACCTTATAGAGCATCAGCATTACATTCCTGTTTTTGTATTCTAGTCCTCTTGAAATAAATGCGAGCAGTTCGTTTGCCTTCCCTATTACGAATTTGACTTGTGAATCCTGCACAGCACTCCCAAGTCACTTTGTACCTCCGATTTCTGGATTCTCTCCCCCTTCAGAAAATAGTCTATGCATTTTTTCCTACTACCAAAATACATGACTCCACATTTTGCGACACTGTATTCCATCTGCCACTTCTCTGCCCACTCTCCCAACCTGCCAAGTCCTTCGGTAGAGTCCTTGCTTTCTCTACAATACAAGCCCCTTGGTCACCTTGATTCCCATGTGCATGGACCTCTGGACCAGTCTATCAAGCAGGACCTTGTTAAATGCTTTATTAAAGTACATGTAGACAACATCTAACACCCTGTCTTCATCATTCCTCTTTTTAACCTCTTCAGAAAACTCAATCTATTTGATTAGACCATGTTGACCTTACCTAAAGTGCCCCTATCGTGCCTCAGCTGCTCTCCAAAATGGCCAAGCAAATCATTCAGCTGTCAAAAACAACCACAAAGATAATGACATTTAAACTAATCAGATAATATCTGATAACATAATATATTTATGATTTATTCTTGCTGCAGGTAAAAAGCTGAAATTGGTACACTTTGTTGCAATTGAAAACAAAATAAGATTTTACTTATGTGCTGACCCATCTGTTTCTATGTTTCTATGTCTGTGGAGTATAATTCCCTCATTAAATTATTATTTCAAAATTATGTGTTTTAATTTTTATTGCTTTTAATTTTACATTTAAGGTGTGATTTTGATCATTCAGCCTCGACTTTTACTCGCAAATATCAATCTTTAGTACACTCTTTGTAAAATGTTTAAAAGGCATTTAAAATATGTACTTTCTATTTCCCGATTTGCTGCCTGGGTGAAATTCATTAATGCCTTTGCTTCATCTTCCCAATGATATTGTTGTTGGACAAGAGACACTTTGAATCCATGGATTCACCTGCAAGCCATGGATGTCAGGGAAAGGGAAGTCATTGGCATGGCCTTAAAATCAGAGGCACTGAGATTTCTTTTGATATATCTTTTGAGATATCACCGAAATAATGTAGAAAAATTATGTTAAAATTTAGTATCAGCTTCAAGAACAGACAAAATGTAAACAATTTGCTGCTGGTACAACTGATTAGCATCATCTAATTTACTTGTCAACTTTAAGTGAACAAAGAGTTTATTCTAATTTGTGCTGTTAAAATGCAAGTGATTTTTTGACAACTAATTCCTATAAAACACAAACATACTGTGTTATAATTTAAATGTTTAGCTTATTTATTTGTTTAAATATACTATTCTTTTTCTCCTACTGAACAGTTTTTTCCAAACCCTTCAGTCCTTTACACCGATAGAGGGATGAATTTGGGTCGTGGCAGAAAAGAAAAACATCATGGCGGATATGGAAGCAAAATCGGGTCATTTAACAACGATCTGGAAACTAAAGACATGGTGGTTAATTATCTCCACCATGGGTAATTAATAGGCACGCATTAAATAAATGATCAGAATTGCCCGATGTAATCACAGTAGGTGCCAGAGAAGCAACTGCAGCGGTGGAAAACCAATTAATTGTGACTGTATCTGCAAACACTTATGGCGCAGTACATATTGCTTTCTTGTGGAATTGTACAGCAACATTTGCAAAAGACTTTAGTCAAGTAAGTAATTTTCTGTAGCATTTAAACAATCATATGAAATAAATATATATGTCCATTTCAACATGGGACGTATGCTGATGTGTGAAAATTACAATTTGATGCTTTGAATTCAGTTCAACAGGTAAACAGAATATAAAAACATAAAGATAAAAGCACTGGGCTAATCAACCCTTCTGTCTGCAGTACATTACTGTTCACTTGTGCCAGCATCCTCTGATTCTCTACACATATATAAAAATCCATTGATTTCTGTCATGAATATACTCAGTGCCTCAATCTTGGATTGAGAATCTCCTAAAGATTTCCCAGTCTCTTGGAGAAGAAATTTCTTCTCATCTCTTATAAATGGTACAACCCTCATTTCTCAGACTGCGATTACCAGTTCCAGGCACCTCTGCCAGGAGAGATACCAATTCTGCACCCATTCTTTCAAGCCCTGTAAGAAGTTTGCACATTTCCATGAGATCACCTCTCATTCTTCTAAACCTATGCAGCTTACACACAGACTGCTGGCAAACCTGCATTCCGTCTCTCGCAAGATTCTTCTTCTTCAGGTAAGGAGAACAGATCTGTACACAATACCTCAGATTCACTCTCATCAGGCCCTTACATAATTGGAGCAAGTCATCTCTTTTGAATTCAAACCCTCTTGCCATGAAGACCATTGCACCATTTACGTTGCAATCCTTTCAATGACTCATCTACAAGGACCATCCAGGTGCCTCTAAGCACCAACACTTCAATTTCTCACAAGCTGGTAAAGCTGCTGTCTCACAGCACCAGAGACCCAGGTTTGATCCTGGCTTTGGTGTTGTCTCTGTCGACTTTCCACATTTTCCCTAACACCACGTTGATTTTATCTGGGTGCTTTGGTTTCCTCCCACATTCCAATGATGTGTGGGTTGTAGGTTAATTGGTCTCTATGAAATTGCACCTAAATATGTAGAGAGTGGATGAGGAACTGGGACAATATAGAACCAGTGTGAATGGGTGATGGATGGTCAGTGTGGAATCTTTGGACCGGAGAGCCTGTTTTCATGCTATATATTTTAATCAATCATTCAATCAATTTAACAAATACTCTGGCTTTCCATTTTTCTACCAAAGTTAATGATCTCATATTTTATCCCACCTGCCATTGTTAGCCCATTCACTTATTCTCGCCGAAGCCTCTATATCATTCTTACAAATTCACTTTGCCATCTCATCTTGTAGCATCTGCAAACTTGGATACATTATCCCTCATCCATCCATTGATACAGATTGTGAACAACTGCAGCAAAAGCACCAATCCCTACAGTGTTGTGATATTGCAGGGACTACTTTGTTGTATCACAAGGACTACTTTGTTTGCCTGTGTAGTAACGTGTATATTAGAATGAGGTGATTAGGTGGTCACTGGTTCCAGGTGGCCATGGAATAAACAGCCTGGATTTAAGCTCCAGCATTATAACCTTTTAAACACGTGTACTTGTGGTCCGTCCAGAGTCATAACAAAGGTATAACCGATACCGGACCACAAAGTACAACATACAGTTTCTTGGTAGTCACAGCCTTCCAAATCAAAAATCACCATTTTTTCCCCCTATGTTATGTTTTTTTAACTGTTACCTTAAGCCTATTCTTTGTTCCCAGATACAATACAATTCACAGGTTGTCTCGTTTATTCTGAAACTATTGGGATTTTAAAACCTAATTTATCTAACAAGGAAATTATTACAATAATTATAGTTTGTTAGAATGGTTTCTTACACCTGATAACATCCATATCCTGTGACCTTTGATGCAAGTTGATCATTGCCAAATCCCACCTTCAGTCATGACCAAATTGACGCAAGTTTAATGGGGTCCATGAGGAGCCCTAACATTGCAGTAAATACAAACATAAGAATTAGAAACAGAAATAGGCCTTTCAGTGTATTGGTCCTGTTCCATCATTCAATTAGATTGTGAATGATCTTTTACCTCAATGCCATTTTCTCACACTAACCCCATGTCCCTTAATTCCATTAGAATATAAAAATGTATCCTTCTCTGTCTTAACTATACTCAGCAACTGACACCCTATTTGTCATCATGGGAAGCGATCTCAATAAGTTTGCTACCCCAAGTGAAGAAGTGGAAGAAGTTTTAACATGATTGCGAAAATAGTCATGGCCAGATGATGGCAGCTTTGGGATATCTGTGTTCACTTTTGCATGCAAGGAAATTGGGGTATTGCTCCCTGTTACAGCTCTAACGTTGGTAACACCAGCAGTTTTACTGAAGTTTCCCTGCAAAAATCTAGGCCATGTTAACCACAATGTGTGGCTTATATGCAGGTGCTCTCACCGTCATTGAATGACATTTTTTTTTCTACGTCCATTTAATTAAAAGGATTACAATCCCACAGTATGTGGTCGGGTTTCAATTTGCATTCCAGAATTTATATTTTTCCAAGAGGGACACTGTGCAATAAAATCTAAATTACTGCACAAATTACACCTCGCAAAAAAACAAACAAACTTCCAACTCTCACACGTATCGTCAGCTCCCCTTTTCCAGATTGCCTCTGCTCTCTCTCTCTTGTTGGTCCCTTGTCCTGCCAGTCAAGGCGTTTGCTGCTGCAGGCGCCTCCTCCTCCTCCCCTTCCTTGGCTTCCGAGTAGCGATGGAAGAGCCTGGGGTGGACAGTGAACTGCAGGAGCTCAGCGGAGCGGAGGTTATTGCAGCCGCCCTGAAAGAACAGGTGAGTGGCGGCGCCGCCAACGACAAACATATATAATCAGCAAGGACACGAAAGCTGCAAAACCGCTGCAATCTGCCGTATTTTTAAACAATGGACTTTGGAATTAACTTTTGTCAACACCAATGCTCTTGTATTAATCAGGAAAGCGCTGCAGATGTTATCTGCTGCCATCGTTTTGCTTCTTAGCTCAAGTAATCTTTAACACACACTGCTCACCACTGTGTCCTCCATGTAAACACAAAACATGTTATTGCTCTCGTCCAAACAAGGCCCATAGGTGGAATTTAATGGTGTTCTAAAGAATCATAGACATTTGCTACACAGAAGTAAACCAGTGGATCCACACTCCAGAAATAGTTAGCTTACACCTGTTTCTCAGCTGTTGGCTGGTACCTCTGTAGTTCACCCTGGTACCTATTAGGGTACATTGGTTTGTGCGGCTGTATCACTGATCCGGGGTTGCCTCACTCTGAGGGGTTTCAGTGATCTGGCTTCTTTACACCAGGAAGATTAATGGTGTGGGTAAGTAGGAAAAGAAGGCTCAAAGGAGAATTGATGGCCATGTAAGATACACTTGTTGCAAGGCTACGTGAGATACACTTGTTGTAAAAGGGAAGGGGAATAGGACTGATGAGACTGCCCTCCTGGGAGCTGAGGTGTGCCTTCTCCAGCACAGTCATATCCTTCCTATATGTAGTGACCAGAACTGTGCACAACTTCCAAATGTAGTCTAACCATGTTTGGTAAAATTGCAACATCAGATGCCAAATTTTATATCCTGTCTATGAAGGCAAACATACCGTCTTCACCATCCTATTGACCCATATTGCTACTTTCAAGAAATTAAGGACTTGAACCCACAGTCTCCTCAATCCTTTGTGTTCAACAAGTAGTATAAGAAGATAACTGCAGATGCTGGTACAAATCGAAGGTTTTTATTCACAAAATGCTGGAGTAACTCAGCAGGTCAGGCAGCATCTCGGGAGAGAAGGAATGGGTGACGTTTCGGGTCGAGACCATTCTTCAGACTGAAGAAGGGTCTCGACCCGAAACATCACCCATTACTTTGTGTTCAACCATTTATTGTATATGATCCCCCCCCCCAAAAGACTTCTCAAAATGCATCACTGTGCACTTGTTGAGATTCAATTCCATCTTTTAATACTCCACTCAACTTTCCATCTGATCGATATCCTGCTGTAGCATTCCTTGCTATCTCCCCTTGCAATACTAACCATTTTCGTGCCATCAGTGAACATAGAACACAGATCAACACAGCACAGGAACAAGTCCATCATCTGTGTGAAACACGATGCCAAGACCAATTAGCCTCTGTCTTTACATATATTGTATCCATTCCCTGTACATCCTCGTGCCCATCCAAAGTCTCACAAGTGTCACTATTGTATCAGCCTCAACTACCCTCCGGCAGGGCATTCCAAGCACTTGCCACCCTCTGTGTTAAAAATAAAACTCTCCCCTATATCTCCTTCCAACTTTGCTCCTTTCACCTTAAAGTTAAGCCCTCCAATATTTGATGCCCTGGGAAAAAGATCTTGACTGTCTACCCTTTTTATGCCTCTCATGATATTATTTTATCAGGTCTCCCCACAACCTCTGGCATTCCTGAGAAAACAATCCGAGACTGTCCAACCTTTTCCTGTAGCTAATACCCCCCAATCCATCCAGCATTTGGGTAAACCCCCTTTGCACCCTTTCCAAACTCCCCATATCCTTCCAGTAATGGGGCAACCAGACCTGCAAATCATTCTTCTACATTCACATATCATTTTGCAGGCCACAAAGGTCCCAGCACTGATTCTTGGGGTACACCACTGGTCACAGACTTGCATCAAGAAAATCATTCTTCCACCTCCAATCACCAAGCCAATTTGGGTCAATTTAGCCAGCTTGAGTTCATTTAGCCACTCTTTAAATTGTGTGAATATTTTTTGTGGTGATTGTTCTGATTATCCATAACTTTATCTTGATGTTCATCAGAAATTTGAAGATTTTGTGATCAAAACAAAATATTTGATTCTTGAATTCAGGCTGAGAATATTTAATAAGACTTCAGTAATTAGAGGGTCAGGCTTTATTTTTTTCTTTCTGCAGGATGTCCGGTACATGTTTGGTGTTGTTGGTATCCCAGTCATTGAAATCGCAATGGCCGCCCAAGCTGCCGGAATTAAGTACATTGGAATGAGAAATGAGCAAGCTGTAAGTAGAATGGGTTACTTTCTCTTTCCCCCGAATGCAGAATTCTCAAAGCCAGGAATTAGGATGTTTTACTGGCCCTTTGTTTTCTCATCTAACCAGGCTTGTTATGCGGCTTCTGTGGTGGGATATCTAACAGGGAGGTTAGTTTCTTGATGCTTCACTTTTAATTTTGTGGCCGTGTTGCGGTCTGCACATTAATTTACATTTTTTTCTGTGAGTCCCTGCCGTTGAAAGGTGATTGTAATTCATGTTTTGTTTCAGGCCAGGAGTTTGTCTTGCGGTCTCCGGGCCAGGCCTTATTCATGCTCTTGGAGGAATGGCAAATGCAAACGTGAACTGCTGGTAACTTTAGTACATTGTTGTAGCACAAGTGTATATTTCAGTTTGTTCTGCATACCGCGGGAAAGTTTAAAGGATTTATGTGGCAAGTATTTTTACACTGAGAGTACCTGAGTCAGGGGAGGTGGTGGAAGCAGATACGATAGCAGTGTTCAAGAGGCATCTTGACAAATACATGAGTAGGTTGGGAATTGAGGAATTCAGACCATATGCAGGCAGATGTGCAGATCAAATTGGCATCACTCAACACAGTCATGGTGGGACAAAGGGCCAGTTCCTGTGAAAGGACCCTTTCCTGTGCTGCACTGTCCAAAGATCCAAACCACAAAAGTAGGTTGCAAAACGGTCATCTTTAATTTGATTGTGCTTGTATCTTTAGTTGACATTGTTTTTGCTCCGGTAACCCTGCACGGGTTAGAGAATAAACCTGCATTCATTCGGGGGTCTCCATAAATCACCTTCATAGTAGTCGGTTTATTACCGAATGAGCAGTTTTGGAAAAGAATGTTTGATGGAATTATCCTGATTTAGGTCCCTTTTTTGTGTGTTGTTATAATGACCATGAAACACGAAGCTTCAGTTTTTGAGCTGTGATAGACGATGCTTCTGGTTGACCCTCAATACAGTAGAAAATAGTACTTGTGAGTTGTGCTATCATGTAACATTGGCCTGCATGAATAGCTAGTACACTTTTGGTGCTTTCACCATTGTGAGTGTGAAGGAAAATCACAAAGACAGAAAGTCTGTTACCGGAGTAGAATTTAGGAGGAAGTTATTCACCCCATTGTGTGAGTCTGTTTGTTGAACTTCAACTTCGAATCACTTGATTGTGTTTCCAACTATTTTAATTTATTTAAAATAAATTAAAATTAAAATTAATGCCCCCCTAACTTCACTCTCACAAAGTACACCATGCATTAACTCGTGCATAAAACAGGAATGTTAATGTTACGTGGAGTGTCCTGGTACAAAAACACCACTCTTGAAATGGAACGGAAATGGGCTGGAGTTCACCACGTCCTCGGTGAAAGAATGGCAATTCACTGTTATCCTGTCCAGACCTATTTCCTATCCACATACATTCAGTATTGCAATAACATATGTTTCTACCTAGAATGAAAACCTGTTCACCTATGGAATCTGGCATCGTAAATACAGACTGACTTTGTTTCTCTGGCTCTTTGAGTCAGTCATACAACAGGAATAGGTTTTTCAGCCCAAATCATGAAGACCAAGATGCCCCATCTTGCGTTCCATTTTCCTGCGTTTGGCCCATGTCCCTCTAAATCTTTCCAGTCTACTAGTCAGACAGTTCATGTCCAAGTGTCTTTTAAATGCTGTGATAATATCTGCCTCAACTACCTCCTCTGGCAGCTCATTTCATATCCCACCACCCTCAGAGTGTAAAAGTAGTCCCTCAAGTAGGTATTAAATCTTGCCCCTCTCACCTTAAATACATCTCTTCTTTTTGATTCCCCACCCCTGGGTGAAAGACTCTGTCCATTCATCCCATCTATTCCCCTCATGATTTTATACACAATTTCTATAAGATCACCTCTCATATGATCCTGCACTCCATGGCAAAAAGTCCTAGCCTGCTCAACCTCTCCTGATAGCTCATCCTCCTAAATCTTCTCTGCACTCTTTTCAGCTTCAACACTCGTAGTCGGGATTGAACCTGGGTCTCTGGTGCTGTGAGGCTCGAAGTTTCTACACTCTAATTGCTAACTAGAAAATGGTTTATTATCTTTAATTTGTGTCACAGCTTGTACATATTTTAATTTGAAGAAATATCTTAGAAAATGGAGTGATGAATTGAATTGATGTTACCTAAAACCATTACATATTAATTCTTTTGAAGATTACATGATTTGGAAGAGCACTCTGCAGACGGCATGATTAGGTACCAATAGTTGATATCTGGTTATTTTTTAAAACACAATTTAATGTCTTTCAGGCCTGTAATTGTCCTAGCAGGATCATCTGACAAAAATCAGGAAACAATGGGTGCTTTTCAGGAGTTTCCACAGGTTTGTAAAACCTCCCTTCTATTATCAGCTACTGAATGGTCCTTCTGATTCGCTTCTGCCCCACTGAGGACATTGAACATTGTCCATGGAATCGATGCACTACAATGCTGAGAATTATATTCTGTACCCTTTGCTTTATTTTGAGTTTGATTTGATTATATTTATGTATGTTATTATCTGATCTGTTTGGCTAGCATGCAAAACAGATCTCCTTTGGTACATGTGACAATATTAAACTTAAACCGAAACACAAATTCTGAAATCAGATGGAGGTCAATCCCCACAATATATCTGCGTCGCGATGTGTGCTCTTTGGTGACACCTGGTGGCCTACAGAGGAGCTGCAGGTTGTCCAAAAAAATCAAATTACTGCTCAAATAGTGGATAGAGTTAATTATTTTCATTCTGAGTACCACCTGCACATATTTTGGGATAATTAATCCTGCAGGAGCCATTTTGCAAAGTGCCTTTAAGACCATAAGACATAGGAGCAGAATTGGGCCATTCAACCCATTGTGTCTACTCAGCCATTCAATCATGGCTGATATATTGCAAGGCGAGTTTATTGTCATATGTACAAATTAAGGTACAGTGAAGTTCAGATTGCCATACAGTCATACCAATAAAGAGCAACAAGACACACAACTTTTTAACATGAACATCCAAAACAGCGACTCTGCTGAGATTTAAAAAAAGGTTCCCCGATTCTCCCACCCCCCACATAAAACAAACCAAAGAACATTAACACATACTTTTTAAAACATACTAAAAATAACAAAAAAGATAGACTGTAGGCGAGGCTGCCCTGCCATCACTGATGGTGCCTCCCTCAAACCCATTCCTCTGCTTTCTCACCATAACCTTAGTCATTCCTAATCAAGAACCTATCAATCCCTGCATTAAACATACCCAAAGAATTGCTCCCCACAGCCATCTGTGGCAATGAATCCCACAGATTCACCACCCTCTGATGAGTTGACATCCTTCATTCTGGGCCCTCTGGTTCTAAACTACAATTACATGAAACATCCTTTCCATGTCCACTCTAACTAGCCTTTCATTACATGGTAGGTTTCAATGAGATCCTTCCTCATCCTTGTAAACTCCAGTGAGTACAGGCCCAGAGGCTTTAAACGCTCCTCATACGTTAACCAAAATATCCTCGGGATCATTCTCAATGTATTCTGAAATGATCTATTTACAACTTTTAAGATGTGATAGATATTTTGTGAATGTAGGGAGGAGGCATGTAGGTGGTATTGGTTCTTGAAAAGGACATCATTCTATTGGCATTAACCATCCTTAAAGACATCAGCAAATTATTATGAGCACTGTGGACTTGTACATACAGTGCATTCAGAAAGTATTCAGACCCCTTCACTTTTCCACATTTTGTTACGTTACAGCCTTATTTTAAAATGGATTAAATTCTTTTTTTTAAAATCGTCAATCTACACACAATACCCCATAACAAAAAAGCAAAAACAGGCGTTTTGAAATTTTTGCAAAGTAATTAAAAATAAATAACTGAAATATCACATTTACATAAGTATTCACACCGTTTACTTAGTGTTGAGGCACCTTTGGCAGTGATTACAGCCTCAAGTCTTCTTGGGTATGACGCTAGAAGCTTGGCACACCTGTATTTGGGTAATTTCTCCCATTCTTCTCTGCAGATCCTCTCAAGCTCTGTCAGGTTGGATGGGGAGCGTTGATGCACAGCAATTTTCAGGTTCCTCCAGAGATGTTCGATCGGGTTCAAGTCCGGGTTCTGGCTGGGCCACTCAAGGACATTCGCAGACATGACACGAAGCCACTCCTGCGTTGTCTTGACTGTGTGCATAGGGTCGTTGTATTGTTGGAAGGTGAACCTCCGCCCCAGTCTAAGGTCCAGAATGCTCTGTAGCAGGTTTTCATCAAGGATCTCTCTGTACTTTGCTCCGTTCATCTTTCCCTCGATCCTCTCTAGTCTCACAGTTCCTGCCGCTGAAAGACATCCCCACAGCATGATGCTGCCACCAACATGCTTCACCGTAGGTATGGTTTGGCCAGGTGATGAGTGGTGCCGCTTGGCATTTAGGCCAAAGAGTTCAACCTTGGTTTCGTCAGACCACAGAATCTTGTTTCTCATGGTCAGATAGTCCTTTAGGTGCCTTTTGGAAAACTCCAAGCAGGCTGTCATGTGCCTTTTACTGAGGCGTGGCTTCTGTCTGGCCACTCTACCATAAATGCCTGATTGGTGGAATGCTGCAGATACAGTTGTCCTTCTGGAAGGTTCTCCCATCTTCACATCTGGAGCTCTGTCAGAGAGACCATCGGGTTCTTGGTCACCTCCCTGACCAAGGCCCTTCTCAATTGCTCAGTTTGGCTGGGCACCCAGCTCTATGAAGAGTCCCGGTGGTTCCAAAGTTCTTCTATTTAAGAATAACGGAGGCCACTGTGCTCTTCGGGCCCTGCAATGCTGCAGAAATTGTTTTATACCCTTCCCCAGATCTGTGTCTCGACACAATCCTGTCTCGGAGGTCTACAGACAGTTCCTTCGTCTTCATGGCTTGGTTTTTGCTCTGACATGCACTGTCAACTGTGGGACCTAATATAGACAGGTGTATGTCTTTCCAAATCATGTCCAATCAATTTAATTTACCACTGGTGGACTCCAAAAAAGTTGTAGAAACATCTCAACGACAATGGAAGCAGGATGAACATTAGCTCAATTTTGAGTGTCATAGCAAAGGGTCTGAATACTTATGTAAATGTGATATTTCAGTTCTTTTTAATAACTTTGCAAAAATTTCTAAACACCTGTTTTTGCTTTTTTATTATGGGGTACTGTGTGTAGATTGATGAATTAAAGAAATGAATTTAATCCATTTTAAAATAGGGCTGCAATGTTGCAAAATGTGGAAAAAAGTGAAGGGGTCTGAATACCTTCTGAATGCACTGTACTTCCCCCTTTTTCCATGTGTACATTGCAGACTGCAGGATTCAAACCGTTTTGTTGATGTACAGGTCCTGAAAGTCAGGGCATTCTGTAGTCTAAGTAATTGGAGAAAAATCTTCTTCCATGTACCTATGACATGTATTATCTATCTTCAAACTCTGAAACCTGCATCATGACAAGGTTTTGCTCTACCTTTGCAAACCACTCTTTATTAACTGGCTTCACATTTATTTTGGCAGGTTGAGGCATGCAGACTTTACAGCAAATTCTCAGCTAGACCAAGCAGCTTGGAAGTTGTGCCTGTCATTATTGAAAAGGTAATTTGGAATTCAAAGGTGATGGTAGGTAAGATATTCTGTTCATTGAACAATCTGCCGTTTAAAAAAAATTGCAGTAATACCAACAACGGAAGGTATTAGAGGTGAGTGGGAAAACGAACTAAGCATAAAAATTTCCACTGAAAGGTGGAAACAATACTTATTAAATGTGCATAAATGCTCAATTAACGTAAGACATACTTTAATACAATTTAAAATCATACATAGATTACATACATAGATTATACTACTCAAAAACTAAATTAAATAAATTTTTCCCTAACGTTTCACCAATTTGTGATAAATGCCATTGTCAAGAAGCTACTATAGCGCATTCATTCATCTTTTGTACAAAAATTCAAAAGTTTTGGACTGAAATTTTTGAAATTTTCACAAAAGTGTTTAAAATAAAAATGACACCAAAGCCAGAATGGATTATTTTCGGAATGACAGAAGGTAGTTCGGAATTAAATGCGTATCAAAAGAATTTATTTGATTACGGTTTAATAATAGGAAAAAAATTAATCTTAAAATTCTGGAAAAATGCTCCTATACCAACATTAAATATGTGGATTTCAACTATGTTTGAAACACTACATCTGGAAGATATGAGACTCCGCCTGGAAGGAAAATCAGAACGCTTCTATCAGACGTGGTCTGCATTTATAGAATTATTACAAAGATAGGGTGGAGGAGTACCTCGGGCCTTGGTAGGGGGGGGACGGAAAACTATCGAGTTGGTGGATTCCTTTTGCGTGATAAAAATATATATATATTTTTTTTCTTTTTATTTTATTTTTTATTTTATTATTATTTTTTTTTTTTTTTCTCTCTCTTTCTCTCTTTTTTTCTACTATTTTTCTTTAAAAGCCATAAAATTATGGGGTACAATGACTGTAACAAGATATATGTGAAGTACATTGATGTATTTAACCTCTAATAAAAAAATTATTAAAAAAAAAAAAAAAAAAAAAAATTGTTGGAATGGGTGTTCAACCTTCTGTTATGTGTGGAACAGGAAGAAAATTGTTGTGGTAATGTCCATGTTCTCCAGAGATGCTGCCTGACCTGCTGAGTTACTCCAGCATTTTGTGTCTTTGTTTGTCGACCGGCATCTGCAGTTCCTTGTGTCCACTTTTTTACTGTTACTTGTGTAATATTCTACCTTGCATATGAAGCTTGTGAGGGTATGGACACGGGTTTGAGGCCAGCTTTAACAAGCTCTAACCTATATGGGTTGAGGCCAGAGATTTTACTAGTCCCTTTCCCTCCAAGTAGCTGCCACCTTTCATTTTTATTGTTATTCATTGCCTCCACTTCAGACCTGTTTTTCCCATTGTAACGGCAACTTTAGTCTTCCCAATAAAGTCCCATAGCTTACAGTGGACGAAGGAGGTGGAGCGATGGTTCTTGATGCAAATAACAACAACAGAGAGATCTTCACGACGTTGCAGTCTAATTAGTTGTTTATTGAAGTAATAATACAAAACAGATGAATATATCTCCCGTCGTTAACTTGTTTGTTTGTTTATCTGACTGTCATCTATCTGTTTGGTAAGAACTTAATATATCACCGTCACTCCTTCGTATCCTGTTACTGGCTTACTAAAACCCTATTATCTCAGCAAGCTCCTGGTGTTACATGTATGGTCCGCCAAATCCCTTTGTTCAGCAGACTCCTGTTGTCACACTGAAGTATTACGTCAGTGCTGGGCAAATTATACTCATAATTCTGACTCCTACCATGGCTCCTCCCAGTACATATACGTAAGACTCCAACATTCATCTCAGGACAATCCCCCTGGTGTTCAAAAATAATACAACAGGATACAAAGTAATATAATGTGCTAAAATAGCTAATAAACACACATGGCTTCTACACCCATCATTTTCTATCACTCATATGATCATCTTGCTGACCCCTCCGGAACAATATCCTTCCTCAGTCCTGACCATCACGCCCACATCCTCTCTTCACCACGTGATCTTCTCCCTAATGCATTTGTCAGCAGATCACGAAGGAAAGGCATAACTTGCAACAACCTTGGGCCTAGTGTATGGTGGATATTGGAGGTCTTTATATGGACCAGTGAAAGAATAACCATTCTGGCTAGTATTTGAGCATCTGATAGTAATGGACATAATTGAATGAATGCTTGCACAAAAAAAGTTGATACTTTGAGCAGAACGTTATTAATCGTCTAAAGTAAAATTGTCTAAGAAAATATTTCAAATGCTATTCTTAAAGGTCATCTCCTATGATTATTAATCATTTTTATTAAAGTAAGAGGGGGGAAGATGTTCCTTTTCCCACATTTACCAGCGGAGGAATTCCTGCAATTCTTGCTTGCGAACAAGAATTTTGCTTTGTGGTGGATATTTTGATACTGTCCTGAGCAAAAGAAATATGTGTTTATGTGGTCCGAAACAAGCTGGGTATGTATCTCGGTAATGATAAGCAATTTTATCAGGGTTTTTCATTAAACACACACAATGTCTTCAGCTACAGGAAGCAGAATTCATTACGCTTTGAGTCATAGTGTCATACTGCATGGAAACAGGGCTCTCGGCCCAACTTGTCCATGCTGACCAAGATGCTCCATCTAAGATAGTCCCATTTGGCCCATATCCCTCCAAACCTTTCCTATCCACGTACCTGTCCAAATAACATATAAATGTTATTATTGTACCTGCCTCAACTTGTAAAAAAACATGCACAAATTAAACATAACCATCTATGTGCGAAAATGCTGTGCTAATATGTACAATGACTTTAGTGCAGTACTGAGGGAATTCTGTGGCTGAGGGCATAGCACCTTTCAAAAGATGCGCTGTGCCCCTGTCATGTGGGTTTATTAGAAAGACTATATCAAGACCGCATAGTGGAGTTAATGTCCACACGTTAACACATAGACATCCTGACCTAGTCGCCCTCCCCCTTCAATATTTTTTAATCAGCAGATTATCTGCTTCGTGCTGCTTGTGGGAAATTGCTTTATACAAATTAACTACCACATTTTCCACGTTAAAGCAGTGGCTGCAGTTCAGAAGTAATTCATTGTCTGTAAAGTGTTTCATGGCATTCCGTGGTCATGATCTGTGCTATGTATATGCGCATCATTATTTTTTTCTCTTTACCATCAAATGTCATTGCAATTTATTAAAGGCAGTTAGAAGTAGCATATATGGACGTCCTGGAGCTTGTTATGTTGATATCCCTGGAGATATGGTGACTTCAAAAATCCACACTGCATCACTGAGGTAAGTGTGCGTACCAAGATGACTCATCATTGGTCATTGATTTTCGAAATTTAATTTAATCAGTGATTCTGTTTGTTGAACAGAAATTGTTGGAGATACTGAGCAAGTCGGGCAGCCTCTGCATGAAAAGGAAAACAGTTAACAATTCTGGTTGCTAATTTTTTATCACAACTGGAAAAGTAGAAGATCAGTCTGATAAAGGGTCCCGACCCAAAGCTTCACCTATCTATGTTCTCCAGAGATGCTGCTTGACCTGCTGACTTACTCCAGCACTTTGTGTCCTTTCGTATAAGCGAGCATCTGCAGATCCTTGATTCTATAAAGTAGAAAACAAACTTATTTTAATTTGCAGAAGGTAATGCAGACACAATGCATTATGCCCACCTGGAGGAAGATCGATTCTATTAAAATTGATTCTATCTTCTAATGGATGGGGCCAGGGCAGGATGGAACATCAGCAGGACAAAGTGCCGATTTAGGACTGTGCTTTGTAATGTTTGCTCTTGTTAACTGGTTCTCTGGCTGTGATTTTTCATCCAATACAGAGGAAATCGTTGAACATTGATTTGGTTTTCATGATGCAGTGGATTGATAATTTCTGGTCCTGTGGGCAAGGATGCCACGATGAGTCACATTAACACTCGAGGAGATTGCAGAGCCACATCAGCGTCTTTCACTGCAGCAGTTTTTAAAGCTTCTGAGAATCAGAAAAACGGACAGGGCTTGAGTAGCAGCAAAGAACAATCATTTAACGGCCTATCATCTTCTGGGAATTTGCAAATAAAGCTCAACTACTTAAGTCAAAATGAATATCTGCAGATTTCCAGTATAATATTGACTTCAACCTTTTACTCTTCTTCATCATTTTGTTATAGTAAACTTGCCAGCCGTGAGATATCAGGAATTATTAGCTGCTGAAGGTGCAGTTCCCATTGGAGCATGTTTTGCAGTTTTAAAATGTATTTTTCCAAGTTAGAGTTACCTACATTTATTTAATCCACTGTTTTACAAAGCAGTCCTGAACATAAGAAGTTTTATTTTGGCTTTTACGGAAAAGTAGATTGACTCTAGTTAATCACATGGATGTAAATGATTATTAGTTATGTTGGTGAATGTAATTGATTTTACGATAAACCGTGCATCAATGAAACTATTGTATAGTGAATGCAGTATTGATATTGAAGCATATCACATGTTTCCAGATGATCAGAGACAGAATAATCCATCAAATTGTCTTTCTCTCTTAGAACAGTTCCATGTTGTTCCATTCCTCCATTGGGCACAGCGGATCCCTCAGCAGTGACGGAGGCAGCTTTGATCATAAAAAATGCCAAGAGGCCTCTTGTTGTTGTTGGAAAAGGTATGGATGGCTATCAAAGAAGTAGTCTTTAAATGACAAGATTTGGAGTCCTCTAGCTGACATTTCACAATGTTGAAGCATATCACATGAGAGAAATCAGATTTGTTGGTATTTGGGAAGAATTTGTATGAAACTAATACCTTCCTGTTATGAACCTTGAGAAAGTTCAAAACGCCCAGCAAAATTGGTGTAAGGTAACTACCCTTCTGAGCAGTAGGTGGCAGCAGCATTCTGGGTTGTACACTGCAGTGTGCAGAGACTTGCAGCAAGGACTATGAAATCAACAACATTATTTCTGTTGCTCTGTGCATATATGTTTAAAGACATGGGGGATTCCAGGCACGTGCTGGAAGTTAGAGGCATACAGAACACAAACAGGCCCTTCGACCCAACTTGCCCACACCGGCCACCATGTTCCGTCTACACTAATACCACCTATCTGCATTTGGCCCATATTCCCTCTAACCTGGTCTAACCATGTACCTGTCTAATTGTTTCTTCAACACTGCAAGAGTATTTGCCTCAACTACCTCCTCTGGCAGCTTGTTCCTTACACCCACCACCCTTTTTGTGAAAAATCTACCACTCAGATTGATATGTCAAACGATGGCAGAACACGGATAGATCTAGATAAACATATCCATTTTCTTTGATTTGTTGGAATTTGTGGATGATATCAGCATGTTGTAGATGGATGGTGGAGTTGTCTACATGCCTTTTCTGCAATGGCAAGGTGATGACTGAATGTTGCTAGCAACAGCCCAGTCTTGCAGAGCTAAATAATACTTGACCCCATACTAGAAGGTTAGGGCTTACAGAAGCAGATATGTCGGCAAACCACAGATAGGTGTAGGAATATTAGGGTTGTGATAGCAATTGATTTTAATGTCCCCAATATTGTGCTAAGGGATTAGATGGGGCAGAATTTGTTAAATGTGTCCAGGTACGTTTTTGGTATTAGAGAGAGACCTCCTCTTGGGAAATGAGGCAGGGCAAGTGACTGAGGTTTCAGTGGATGAGCACCTTAGGACCAGGAAGTCGACTGGCATAAGGAAAAGACGTTAGGTAAAAAGGTTCCTTGCACCGTTCTCCTTCAAGCTCCTCTAATCCCCACCTTCCTGGTCATGCCTCCCTAGACATCCCACTCCCCATTACATCTCCAGCACGCTACCTCATAATTGTGAGCTAGATGCTCGCCAGTCACTTCCTTAAGCCTGATCCTGGCCCCACCTCACCCATCAAGGGGTTGGTGTAGAACTGCAGATGCAGGTTTAAATCGAAGGTAGACACAACATGCTGGAGTAACTCAGCGGGTCAGGCAGCATCTTGGGAGAGAAGGAATGGGTGACATAGACATAGAAAATAGAAAATAGGTGCAGGAGGAGGCCATTCGGCCCTTCGAGCCAGCACCGCCATTCATTGTGATCATGGCTGATCATCCACAATCAGTAACCTGTGCCCAACTTCTCCCCATATCCCTTGATTCCACAAGCCCTCAGAGCTCTATCTAACTCTCTCTTAAATTCATCCAGTGATTTGGCCTTCACTGCCCTCTGTGGCAGAGAATTCCACAAATTCACAACTCTCTGGGTGAAAAAGAGAGAAGGAATTTCTCACCTCAGTTTTAAATGAGCTCCCCTTTATTCTAAGGCTGTGGCCCCTGGTTCTGGACTCGCCCAACATTGATTGCAGATCTGCTTCTGGGACCAGCACGCAAGGAATCGTCCGGTTTAGGTGCCGTCATTGTTCCCTATCTAACTCCAACATCCCTTCTCACAGACCCTCACGGTTCTCATCCCATGTTCTCATTCCCTGAAACCCCTGAACATGCAAGCTGCCCCACCTTTTCCTGTGTCCTGCAGGGCATGCAAAGGAAAGATTCAGTTTTTGTGCATAAAATCTATGATCTACTGTGAACCATGATTTTGTGCCTAATGCTGTTTTTGCAGCTTTTGATGCACAAACAACAATCTGCACCACCAGTGAGCTATCCACAGCCTTCCAGAGCACAGAAGAATTGCATAGCTCCAGTTTTTCTTACCTTGGTTATATTGGTAGCATTTGCTCACGGATGCAACAATTTCTTTAATTTCTTAAAGGTGCAGCCTACTCTCGTGCTGAGGAATGTATTAGGAAGCTTGTTGATGACTGTGGATTGCCATTTCTGCCCACTCCAATGGGGAAAGGTGTGGTGCCTGATGACCATCTACACTGTGTCTCTGCAGCCAGATCCAGGTCAGTATCTGAAACAAAGCTGATATGTTTATGACTTTCAAAAGCAACTCGAGGCACATTCTGAACATTGAGCAAAGCATAAAACCTCTAATTTAGGCTTCAGTTCAATTTCCATTTGCTGTGCATAGAAGGTCTCATCCAAATTGCACACTTTATACACTAATATTTGCCATCTTGTGCCTTTGCTACCAGGCTCGTTGCCATTAAATTACTTTAGCCTTAATTGATCCATTCATATCACATTCACTGAACATATGCCCTTGCCATATGCCCACACCAAGCATGCCAGACTATTGCTATCTTTTGTAGAGGCTGTGAATTTGAGTCTGCAATTTCCCTCTGCCACATTTCAGAATTACAGTAGGGAGACTTCAGCTGCTCCCAAGGCTTGCTTCTCAGTTAACTTTGCCAGATGGCGGGAATGCAGCAGATAGTTTGCTGTTGCACAAAGTCAAAAGTGCTAATGTTAAGAATAACATCATGGTTCAGCGATTCTTCAAACTTCTCATCGAGTCACAGAGTTACACAGGCACTTCGGCCCAACCCGTCCATGTTGACCAAGTTGTCTAACTTGTCCTGTTCTGAGTATTGATATCTCTATCTTCAATTAACCCTTGCATACCCTCTCTCTCCGTCCCTCCCCCACCCTAGTTACCATACTAGTTTCACTGTCGTCCTGTTGAGTTTCACTGTTTGTATAAGTAGTTAGCATCTATCTCACAGCCAACAATGGACCATTGTGGGGTCCACCTTCCCTTGATCATCGTTGCTTTTTGCATATCTTTCATACATTTGTTCTATTTACCTTCAATATCTCTCGATTCCCATTTCCCTGACTCTCAATCTGAAGAAAGGGTCTCCACCCGAAACATCACCTATTCCTTTTCTCCAGAGATGCTGCCTGACCCGCTGAGTTTTTCTAGCTTTTTGTGTCTTTCTAAGTTCTCTAATAGAGCTGGTTTCACTTGCCTGCATCTCACCCATATTCCTCCAAGCCTTTCCTATCCCTCATTTTCTGTTTTTAAATGTCGTAATTGCCTCTATCACTTCCTCTGTCAGCTTGTTCTAGGGCCCTACCATTTACTGTGCAAGTCCTGCCCTGGTTTGTCTTTCTTAGGGCGGCACAGTGGCGCAGCAGTAGAGTTGCTGCCTTACAGTGCCCGAGATCGAGGTTCAATCCTGACTACGAGTGTTGTCTGTATGGAGTTTGTATGTCCTCCCTGTAACCACATGGGTTTTCTCCAGATGCTCCGATTTCTTCCCACATTCCAAAGACGTGCATGTTTGTAGGTTAGTTGGCTTCTGTAAATTGTCCCTTGTGTGTAGAATTGAATTAGCATACAGGTGATTGTTGGTTGGCGAGGACTCAGTGGGCCGAAGGGCCTGTTTCCACATTGTATCACTAAACTAAAAAAAACTGCAACACCCTGCATTTGTCAGAATTAAACTATTATCTGCCATTTCACGGTCCATTGGCATGCTTAATCAATATTCCATTATAATTGTAGATAACCATCTTCACTGTTCATCATACCACCAATGTTAGTCATCCTGTAACTTGCCAACTATGCCACCTACATTGACATCCAAATTGATAATATAAATTTCCAACCTTCAAGCCAATTTCTACCCAATTGACTTACTCACCCAGGTGGCTAAATGACCTTGTACTGGCTATATCCATTCTATAATTCGCCTCCGTGTGTTTGCTGTTGATAAGTAATAGTTGCTGTAATAATATTCACAATATTCACCTGGTTAGTCAATTTGAATTTTGAATATTGGACTCTTGAAGAGAAAATGTTGCGGTTTTTTGTGGAAATATCAATATTTGAATTTTCTAAAATGGATTTTACAATCTTGAGTTCTCATGGATTTTTATTCATCAAACTTTGATCTTCGGTCAGGCCCCCTGGGCTGATTTTGCTGTAAACTGAAGTTTTCACAAATGTTAAAATGTTTCTAATGTTAAAATGTTGGTTGCTTTATTTTGTGTTAAAAGAAATTTTGAATTTGTAATACATCAGAACCTTAGATTTGATTGTTGGCATTAATAAGGGAAAGTGTAATATTTGTATGGTAACACGACTTGTTCAGAGTAATAATCATTGTTGTACTGAGCAAAGTGCAATGCATGCCTCGCACGCATTCTCACATCCAGAGTATGATCATTACTTAATTTCATAAAAGCACTTTTTAGCGGGGCAGCTCTGCAGTCAAGGTTGTCTTTTGAAAAATATATGCATTGATATTCCTTGGCAATAATTCATTTTAAGTACTGAAGATGTAACTATTTACCATATCACTATCTGTAGACTCTCACATTGATATATGTGTACGGACAGCTATCATCAGGACTAGATGGTGTAGCCTCCTGAGCATTTGCATTAGCTTTTAAAAAAAATGTCTGTTCCCTAATAGTCATTTAGTGGAGAAGATGGCAGTTCTTGATTAACTGCCTGAAGTCAAGGCTACAGCAATTCATCTGATCTAATTATATACTCCCCTGTTTGTCAAACATAGAACATTAAGGCACAAACATAACTCGCATTAGCTTTGCGCATGAGGGAACAGGCTATGTGTGATTTGGTATTGTGAAATAAGAAAGGGTTATTTAACGGTCTGGTAGTTAAGGGGCCTTAAGGAAAGGTGAATCATAGTTTGATAGAATTTCGTATGTCTTGAAAGTGATTTAATCCAATTTGAAACAATTCCCTTAAATCTAAATAAAGAAAACCTCAATGAATGAGGTGCGAACTGCCTCTGGTAGATTGTGAAATTTACTTTGCATTAAGATGTAAATAAACAAGCAATGGGTAAGAGTTAATGTTTTGTATGTAGTTTAGACAAAATATATAACCCTTCTAGGAGAAAACAAACCCAAGCATGAAAACTGTTGTAGCCACAAAAGAACAAGTTTAAAATGTTGCCACAAAAGGTAGCAAGCAAGAGGATTGGGAACATTTCCGAATGTAGAATATGAGGGCGAAGATATTGATTGGAAAAGGAAGTTGTAATGCAAGAATAGGCTTGCAGAAACCATTAAAAACTAATTGCAAGGAGATGTAAGAAGGCAAGATCAGCAAAGGTTAAGATTCTGATAGTTCGGAGTCTGAAGAAGGGTCTCGACCTATCCATGTTATCCATAGATGCTGCCTGACCTGCTGAGTTACTCCAGCACTTTGTGTCTTTCCTTTGCAACTGTTAACATGGGTTCCTTACAGACAGGACAAATTGTATTGGGAAATAAGGAAATAGCAAAGAAATGAAACAAATATTTTAAACAAATCTGTCTTTGCCAAAATTACCCTGAGTATTGTGTTGGTGAAATTAATGGGGCCATTAGGCAATAAATCCCCAGGACCAGTGGTGGCACAGTGGCCATTGAGTCACACAGTGTGGAAACAAGCCCTTTGACCCAACTTGCCCACACTGACCAACATGTCCCATCTACACTGGTCCCACCCTCCTACTTTTAGCCCATATCCTTCCAAACCTATTCTATTCATGCACCTCTCTAATTGTTTCTTAAACATTGCAAATAGTCCCTGTCTCAACAACCTCCTCTGGCAGCTCGTTCCATACACCCGCCACCTTTTGTGTGAAAAAGCTACCCCTCAGATTCTTATTAAATCTTTCTCCCTTCACCTTAAACCTATGTCCTCTGGTTCTTGAATCCCCTACTCTGGGCAAGAGACTGTGTGTCCACCTGATCTAACCCTCTCATGATTTTATACACCTCTATAAGATTTTCCCTCATCCTCCTGCGCTCCAATGAGTCCCAGCCTGCTCAACCTCTCCCTATAGCTAAGACCCTCAAGCTCTGGCAACATCCTCGTAAATTTTCTCTGTACCTTTTCCAACTTAACAACCTCTTTCCTGTAACATGGTGCCCAGAACTGAACACAATACTTTAAATGCGACCTCACCAACATCCTGCAACATGATCTCCCAGCACCTATACACATTCTGATCGATGAAGGCCAATGTGCTAAAAGCCTTTTTAACCACCCTATCTATCTGTGATGCCACCTTCAAGGAACTATGTAACTGCACTCCTAGATCCGTCTGCTTTACAACACTCCGCAGTGCCCCACCATTCACTGTGCAACACTTCACATTTCTCTGTATAAAATTCCATCAACCATTCCAAAGCCCACCTGGCCAACTGATCAAGATCCTGCTGCAATTTTTGACATCCATCTTCACTATCAGCAATAACACCCACTTTTGTATCATCTGCGAACTTGCTAATCTTGCCATGCACGTTCTCATCCAAATCATTGATATAGATGACAAACAGTAATGGACCCAGCACCGAACCCTGAGGTACCTCACTAGTCACATGTCTCCTGTCCCCTTCCACCATCACCCTCTGCTTCCTTCCATGAAGCCAACTTTCTATCTATTCAGCTATCTGTCCTTGGATCCCTTGCGATCCAACCTTCCAGAGCAGCCTACCATGTGGAACCTTGTCAAATGCTTTGCTTGAAGATACAACATCTGTACAAGCTCTGCCCTCATCAATCTTTTTGGTCACATCTTCAAAAAAATCAATCAAGTTTGTGAGACACATTCTCCCATGTACAAAACCATGATGACTATCCCTACTCAGCCCTTGCCCATTTAAATGCATGCATATCTTAACCCTTATCTTCCGATAGCTCAGTCCCTCAAGTCCTGGCAACATCCTTGTAATTCTTCTCTGCACTCTTTCCAGCTTCTTGACATCCTTCCTATAGCAGGGTGACCAAAACTGAGCACAGTACTCTAAATGTGACCTCACCAACATCTTGTACACTGTAACAGCGTGTCCCAACTTCTCTACTCAGTGCACTGAATGATGAAGACCAATGTACCAAAGACCTTTATTACCACCCCATCTACCTGTGACGCAATTTTTGGGGGAACTATGTACTTGTACTCCAAGATCCCCCTGCTCAACAACACTCCTACCATTCACTCTAAAGGTCCTGCCCTGGTTTGAGTTTCCAAAATGCAACACCTCACACTATCTGCATTAAACTCCATTAGCCATTCCTCAGCCCACTTGCTCAACTGATCAAGATCCTGCTGTAATTTTTGTTAACCAGCTTCACTGTCTGTGATACCACCTACTTTAATGCCATCTGCAAACTTACTTATCATGCCTTGCACATTGGACCTCCACCAATCCGTGAGACACACCACTTGGAGGCAGGCCTCCAGTTCGAAAAACACCCTTCCACCATTACCCTCTGCTTTTTATCATGAAGCCAATTCTGTATCCAGCTGGCTAGCTCTCCCTGCATCCCACATGATCGAACCTTCCACAGCATCCTACCCTATGGAAATTTATCAACAGCTGCCATAAGATCTCCCAACATTTTGTGCTCAATGTTTCAAATGATGAAGGCAAATGTGTTGTATGCTCTCTTTATCACCCTCTCCACTTGTGTTACCATTTTCAGGGAGCAATGGACTTGCACTCCAAAATCCCTCTGATGGTATAATGTATTGTCTTTCTGCTGACTGGTTGGCATGCAACAAAAGCTTTTCACTGTACCTCGGTACACTTGACAGTAAACTAAACTAATATATTGTATACTTTGCTTTTGCATTTGAACTTCCCAAATCCAACAACTCACACTTAGATGTGGATAAGACTGGCCCATAAATTAAGGTCCTAATGTGTAGAAAGGAACTGCAGATGCTGGTTTATACTGAAGATAGGCACAAAGTGCTGGAATAACTCAGAAAGTCACGAAACTAAGATAAACAGTAGAGGTTCAAGAGAGTATTCATTGACATACTGAATCTCCTTAATCTTCTAAGGAAGAAAAGGTGTTGATGGGCTTCCTTATGTTTGCATCAATGTGTTAAACCCAGGAGAGATCTTCAAAGATATGCACACCCAAGAACTTGAAGTTATTGATCCTCTCCATTGGCAACTTGTCAATGAAGACAGGTTTGTGGATCCTTGGCTTTACCATTCTAATGTCAACAATCAGCTCCTTGGTCTTGCTAACAATGGGAGCAAGATTGCTGTTCTGGCATCATTCAATTAGATTTGCATTCTTCCTCCTATACTCTAACTCATCATTAACTGTAATTCGTCCAACAATGGTGGTGTCTTCAGCAGAGTTAAAGATGGAGTTGGAACTGCTACACAACCATAGGTATAGAGTGAGTGGTTTAGTTTATTGTCACGTGTACCAAGGTATAATGAAAAGCTTTTTGTTGTATGCTATCCAGACAGTGGAAAGACTGTACATGATAACAATCGAGCCATTCATAGTGTGCAGATATAGGATAAAGGGAATAACGTTTAGTGCAAGATAAAGTCCAGTAAAGTCTGATTAAAAATCATCCAGTCTCCAATGAAATAGATGGACTCAGGACTGCTCTCTAGTTGTTGATAGGGTTTTTCAGTTGCCTGATAACAGCTGGGAAGAAACTGTCCCTGAATCTGAAAGTTTGTGTTTTCACTTCTGTACCTCTTGCCGGATGGGAGAGGAGAGGAGGTAGTGGCCGGGGTGAGACTTGGTCTTGATTATGCTCGTGGCCTTGTCGTGGCAGCATGAAGAGAAAGATGGAGTCAATGGAAGGGACATCGGTTTGTGTGATGGTCTGGGCTGCGTCCACAATTCGTTGCAGTTTTTGGGGGTCTTGGATGGAGCTGTTCCCAAACCATGCTGTGATGCATCCCGATAAAATGCTTTCTACAGTCGAGCAGTACAGTAGAGTAGGGCAGGGGACTGAGCACGCAGCCTTGCTTTGCTGCTGTGCTGATGGTTATCGAGGAGGACTGATGTGCATCTCTAAAGTCTAAACGAGAAGAAATTTCTCCAACAAAAGGGAGGTGAATCTGTGGAATTCTGTACTGAAAAGGGGTGTTGAGTCTCAGTTCATGAATATATTCAGGACCGAGATTGATTAATTTTTAGATATGAAGGCCATCAAAGAATAAAGAAATAATGCCAGGTCGTGAGACTGAGCTAAAAGATCAGTCATAATCTTATCGAACAGCAAAGGAGTCATGAGGCACGGATATACCCAGTAATATGACTTGATCTGCAGCTTGGGCAAAAACACTACCCAAACCACATCATCATTCAGATTTGTTCATTCTTTGAGCAACATTGCAAATTCCAAAGATGGACTGCGGTGATTCCAAGGATATTTAAAAAGACAACATTTCTCAGCACTTAGCTTTTAGTTTGAATGATCACTTGTGTGTGCTGGAATTACAGATGTCAATGCAGAACCTGATTCCGAGACTGGTCTTGATCTCTGTGGCAGTCAGTGAATCAAGATTTATGTCCTGGTCCAGGTTTCTGTTTCCCTCCATGGCCGGAGGTGGTGAGGGTAATTGTATATTCTCATCACTGACTCATTCTGAACAGACCTGAAGCCTTTATATTCTGTGCCACATCATACAATATATTGGGCCACAGAGGGGTCGACTGTTGCTGTGTAGGATTCACTGATCAGACCATGTGCAGCAATTGATTATGGATGAATCGTACTTTCAGCAGCACATCACTGTTCATCTTTTGTTCCCCTATTGAATCCATGTTAAATTAGTTGCTTTATGATGCTGAGCTCAGTTCAGTCCGTCCAAACCATCCTCCTGATGTTAGCAATTATCGGCACAGTTTTTATTTAGAAAGACAATTTAGATTAAATTCTTCAACATTTATAAGATTCTGATGGTGAAATTGCATTTTAAGTAAGGTTATTTTGTGTTTCCAAATGATTATTGTGGCACACCATGTCTTTTTGTATATTATTAATCTGGAAAAATTTGAATTGTTTTGTCCATATATGTTAAATTTAGATCACCATTAACAGCAAGTCTCTGACGTCAGCTTGAGTAATTCCCTCATTCCACTTCCCCTGCCTTCTCTCTGGTGCCCATCCATTTCCTTATTAAAATCCTTCAGTGATTCTGTTGCCACCATCCCTACAGGCAAAGAATTCCAGATCTAAGCAATAAATAAAGTAATGTAATTGATGCTTTGGCCAATATTTAAAATCTATGGCAGCCTTTGTGTTCTTGCTTATCTCCCTTCAGCAGCTGACTGCACCCTCGACCTCTCCTCCCCGCCACCATTTGCCTTTTTTCCTTTGTCTGTCTACATCTATCACCCACCAGCCTCTATCTCCCAACTCCTCCCCTCCCTCCTCCACCTGGCTTCATTGTCCATCAACCTTCACCTCATCCTCGGTCCACCAGTCACCATTGGCTCCTGTCTCACCACACCAATTCTCTTTATACTGGCTATCTCCCTTCTCTCTGTCTTGATGGAGGGTTTCGACTCAAAATATCTTCAATTACTTTTGCCCCCCTCCCCCCCCCCCCCCCACCACAGTTGCTGCTCAACCTGCTGAGTTCCTCCAGCAGATTGTTTGTTGAATCCATGCTCCCTGGTCGCTGAACTGTACACTAATGGGAACATCTTCACTCTCTTTACATTGTTTAAACCACTCAGATCTTGTACACCTCGATTTAAATCTTCTCGAACCTTCTTTGCAATAGAAGAACTACAACTGTTCCAGTCAAACCTTATATCTGAAATTCCACATCCCCAGATCCATTCTAGGGTAAATGGGTCTATAATAAATCTTGTGTATAATTTCTTTTAATTGTTTCCCTTTCTATATTTTATTTATGAGAAAGAAATGATCTAATTTATTAGATGGAAGCGATTGCTGCCTCAGACTGTCATGTAGTGATGGCTTGTTTTTTTTCTTTCATAAATCTGGATCAGGTTGTGTTCGGAAATGTAATTCATACCTCACTTACTGACTCAGCATTTTAAAAACTGGAGTATGGCCAGTTTGTTTGCTTCTCATAGGATGACTGTTCTTTAAAGGAAAACCACATCCAACGTATAACTGCAGTGCTTCTGAACCTTTTCTGAAGCATGACTCCAGTTAAATGTTGGAAATAGTTTGTGACTCCCAAATCATGCTGGTAGTAAAACAGTCATCCTGCTAAGTGGAAAAAAGTCAAATGATGATTAGACTCTCAAAAGTCTCTGAGATCCCATTTTTCAAATCTTTGTGACTCCAGAGTTGGGACCCTTTTGAAGGTTCTCTCTCTGCCTGTTTTCTTTCCCAGAATATAATAATAATTAAGGAAGATATCATAATTTGGTCTACAACCTGAAGTTCTTTACTGAACCTTCCTCAGAGCCTTGTTGAATGCGGATGTGGTTCTGCTGCTGGGTGCCAGGTTAAACTGGATGTTGCATTTTGGCCTCCCACCACGCTTTCGATCGGACGTGAAAATCATACAGGTATTGAGAGATTCGCATGATTTATTTAAGCTGCTATATGTTGAAAAATTGAAAAGCACCAGAAGTAATTGGTCAATGTCAATGTTAATGCTGCTTTTATTTTGCCATCAACTGTATATCTTTGTTGTGTTTGCATCTAGTATGTTTATTTACATTAAGTATTAGGGTAATTATTTCTAAGAGTTTAATTTCACTTTCTGACTGATGTATTCATAGTTTTTTGCTGTTTGAGTGTTGATCTTCAAGTAAGTTCATATAGTAAATATCACAAGCTGTCACTGTGTCATTCATATCATATCATATATATACAGCCGGAAACAGGCCTTTTCGGCCCTCCAAGTCCGTGCCGCCCAGTGATCCCCGTACATTAACACTATCCTACACCCACTAGGGACAAAAAATTTTTTTAACATTTACCCAGCCAATTAACCTACATACCTGTACGTCTTTGGAGTGTGGGAGGAAACCGAAGATCTCGGAGAAAACCCACGCAGGTCACGGGGAAAACGTACAAACTCCTTACAGTGCAGCACCCGTAGTCAGGATCGAACCTGAGTCTCCGGCGCTGCATTCGCTGTAAAGCAGCAACTCTACCGCTGCACTACCGTGTGGAGGAATTTCCCTCCAGGTGGCCATAATGAATCATTGCATATGTGAAATCTTCTCCTTGACAAGATCACTGTCCAACCTTCCCAGTTTCATCTTGCTGGGGCCTTTTGCCAGATTCCTGACTGCTTGTGACCTGATGACCAATGTGAGGACGTGTGGGAATTTGATCCACATGAATGGAAATGGCCCTGAGTACTAAAATATCTCTGGGTCTCAAGCATGATAATTCTTAGCTCACCTTTGTACCTCCAAGCATGGATTCCATTTCCTATTAAAATTTTCTTATTTAGGTCAGCTAGGCTGCTGATGAACAGGAGAAACTCTGTTATTTTATATAATACCGAGCAACAGAGCTGCCAGAGAGAGAGCAAATTGGAGCTTCTTTTCCCTATCATGGTTAAAATACCAGGCGACTGGTAATGCAACATGAGGCAGCCAAAATTATGACTGAGCTGCTACTGTGTGCACCACATTGAGGAGAAACTTAATTTACTGAATGTTTGTGGATAAAGAGAGTGCTTGGCTTTATAGGATGCACAGTTTATGTCATCATATTGCCTCATAGCAGTTCTGATGCCAAGTCCAATTAGAAGAGATGGGAACTGCCAAAGCTAAAATTGGTTATTAAAAACAAAGGAATTAGACTTTAAGTTAACCATCATACTTTGTTTATCGTGGGACAAAAGCTTCAATTTATTTTTGAAGAATTGGAAAATAAGCATCACCGTTTCCAGCAGCTTTATATAATGCTTTGTATCTGACCTTGTTCGCAAGCCTGACTTCCACCCCCCCCCCCCCCCTATTAACTGAAACTTGATGTTGGAATGTTACCATGCGTGTAACTAGGGAATTATGAATCAGCGGGTAATATTGCTATTTTAACTGAAAGCAAAATAATGTTGAAAGTGCAATGCAATTCCCGAGAGAAATAAAAGCCTAACTTTCAAAAGTGTAATCCATCACTTCCTAAAATATTTATTGCTTTTGATTCTTTCAGATATTTATTGACCTGGTGTATATATTTCAAGCAGTTTTTTAGATTTTTAAGATTTGTTTTTTTTCCCTCTCATCTCATGTTTCCAAATACACAGGACAAGATGTTAGAAATCTAAAGTGCCAAATGTCAACTTGCTCCCGGTGGTGATGGGAGGCTTATGCTCTCACCTATGCTCCTCCGTTGTTGAGAAAGGCTAGGCAGACACGTTATTGGGGTTATCAAGTGGGCATCTACTTTCATCGACATCAGATTTCCCTAATGTCTTTTAAATATATATTACACATTATGATGAATCCTGAGTATTTAATCAGTTTTTGCTTTGTTTAGGTTGATATTTGTGCTGAAGAATTGGGAAATAATGTGATGCCTGTTACTGCCTTACTTGGAGATGTGAAAACTGTTGTTCGGCAGGTAATGTGTTTTACCTTTTCATAACTACTTGGGTTTTCCACTTTGAGGTTGTTTTAGCTGTGGGGAATTATGTTTTTAGTCAATTGCCAGATCTGGCTGGGCTGCGTAAAGCATTATAAGCCTGCTGCTCTCTGCCAAACTCCACCTTATTCCAAAATGCTCCGGGATAGCAAGGAAATCTCCGGATTCTTTTCTGCACTGCAAATCATTACCTTCAACCTGTTTCTTGATCCCTCACCTCTCTTAACAAATCCAAAGAACTCATGGACTTTGAGATCATCTAGTTGCTACTGATCCCACCCCCCCCCTTCCTCAGTGTATCAAGCCAGTTGATCATTTTATCCTAGCCTAGAACCTGCATCTGCCATTAATTTCACTTAACTCTTCCCTCGTCTCCTGCGCCCTTAACCTTTTCCCCTTGAAACTGCGGTTTATCCAACTTTCCTTTCTGACTAAAATCTGTAAATGCTGAAAGCACTCATCATGTCCAGGCACCACCCATGGATACTGAAACAGATTTTCTCTTGTGAAAAGACATTAAATCAACACTCCTTATTTATTTTCTACTTGTGTTCCCTGACACAGTGATGTCTCCAACTTTTATTTCAGGTTTCCAGTATCTGCAGTTTTGGCTTCTGATTTTATTGTTAAACAGTTTGTCTTCTTTCCTTTGGTATTGTTTCTTTCTGCTTTAAAATGGCTCTTAAAATGGCTCTTACTAAGCCAGAAATGAAAATTGTGACTCTTCCTCATCCTTTTCAATATATTTGAAACTCTTGACATGTTTGATTATACCATTCTCCTCCAATCTTTCCCCACCACAATTCATGTAGCTGAAATGTCAGTTTTATTTGTTCAGTCATAGCTATAAACTAGCCAATAATAACTTCTCACCAACACCTGTATAATTACCATTTGCTTTCCTTGCATCAAAGCTTGGCCTAAATCTCATTAACATACTATATGTACCATCATCTGGGAAAGTGGCATCAGTTTCATAGTCATAGAGTGATACAGTGTGGAAACAGGCCCAACTCGCTCACACCGCCAACAATGTCCCAGCTACACTAGTAGCCTACACTAGCCTGCACTTGGTCTATTTCCCTCCAAACCTGTCCTTTCCATGTACCTGTCTAACTGTTTCTTAAACGATGGGATAGTCCCAGCCTTAACTACCTCCTCTGGCAGCTTATTCCATACACCCACCACCCTTTGTGTGAAAAAGTTATCCCTTGGATCCCTATTAAATCTTTTCCCCTTCACCTTGAACCCATGTCCTCCGGTCCTCGATTCCTCTACTCTGGGCAAAAGACTGTGCATCTACCCGATCTATTCCTCTCATGATTTTGTATACCTTAATAAGATCTCCCTTCATCCTCCTGCGCTCCATGGAATGGAGACCCAGCCTACTCAACCTCTCCTTATAGCTCACCCCCTCTAGTCCTGGCAACATCCTTGTAAATCTTTTCTGAACCCTTTCAAACTTGACAATATCTTTCCTATAACATGGTGCCCAGAGGTGAACACAATGCGATCTCACCAACGTCTTATACAACTGCAACATGACCTCCCAACGTCTATACTCAATACTCTGTCTGATGAAGGCCAAAGTGCTAAAAGCCTTTTTACCTCCTTATCCACCTGCAATCCGACCTTCAAGGAACCGTGCACCTGTATCCTAGATCCCTCTGCCCAACAACACTACCCAGAGGCCTACCATTTACTGTGTAGGTCCTGCCCTTGTTCGACGTCCCAAAATGCAACACCTCACACTTCTCTATATTAAATTCCATCAGCCATTCTTCCGCCCATCTGGCCAATTGATCCAGATCCTGCTGCAATCTTTCACAACCAACTTCACTATCTGCAAAACCACTAACTTTTGTATCATCAGCAAACTTGCTAATCTTGCCCTGTATGTTCTCATCCAAATCATTGATGTAGATGACAAACAGTAACGGGCCCAGCACCGAACCCTGAGGCACATCACTAGTCCCAGGCCTTGAATCTGAGAAGCACCCTCTGCTTCCTTCCATGGAGCCAATTTGCTATCCATTCAGCTATCTCTCCTTGGATCCCATGCGATCTAACCTTCCAGAGCAGCCTACTATATGGAACCTTGTCGAACGCCTTACTGAAGTCCATCTACACAACATCTACAGCTCTGCCCTCATCAACCTTTTGGTCACGTCTTCAAAAAAATCAATCAGATTTGTGAGACACGACCTTCCACGTAAAAAACCATGCTGACTATCCCTAATCAGCCCTTGCCCATCCAAATGCCTGTATATCCTATCCCTCAGAATACTCTCCAGTAACTTATTAACTACAGATGTTAAGCTCACCGGCCTGTAGTTCCCAGCATTTTCCCTGCAGCCTTTCTTGAAAAGACGCACAATATTTGCCACCAGTCTTCCGGCACCTCTCCTGTATTTAAGGACGACTCGTAAATTTCAACCAGAGCTCCCGCAATTTCCACTCTAGTTTCCCGCAATGTCCTCGGATATATCTGATCGGGTCCTGGATATTTGTCTACCTTCAAACACGACAGTACCTTCAGTACTTCTTTGACGGTAACCCTGACTGCTCTCAAGCCACTTCCAGTGACTGCTCCAATTTCCTCTGTCCTACTGTCTTTCTCCTTGGTAAATACAGAGGAGAAATACTCATTTCGTACCTTGCCCATCTCCTGTAGCTCCACACAGAGGTGACCGCTTTGATTCCTGTTAAAATCCCCTGCTACAACAACCTTATTTGACCTGCAGCTGTCTGCAATCACCTGGCACATTTGTTCTTCTAATTCCCGTTGACTATTCGGGGGTCTGTAGTACACCCCCAACAAGGTGATCATCCCATTCTTGTTCCTCAGCTCCACCCATGTAGCCTCACTAGACGAACCGTCCGTAACGTCCCTGAACACAGCCGTGACATCCTTCTTAACCAACAATGCAACCCCCCCTCCTCTTTTTCTCTCACCCCTGTCTCTCCTGAAGCTCCTGTACCCTGGAACATTGAACTGCCAGTCCTGCCCCTCCCTTAACCAGATTTCAGTCATGGCTACAATATCCCAGTTGCTCATACCTATCCATGCCCTAAGCTCTTCTGCCTTACCCGTCAGGTCCCTTGCATTAAAATAGGTGCAGTTTGAACCAACCCTCCTTTCAAGCTCTCGGCCTTTCACCTGCCTATTCTGTCCACTAACCTATCCCTCACCAACCTCTATACCAACTTCTAGCCTCTCACCTGCCTCTGTCCTGCATGAGATTCCATCCCCCCTGCCAATCTAGTTTAAACCCTCCCGTGTAGCATTAGCAAACCTTCCCGCAAGGATGTTGGTCCCCCTACAGTTTAGGTGCAACTCGTTCCTTTTATACAGGTCACCCCTGCCCCAGAAGAGACCCCAATGATCCAGAAATCTAAATTCCTGCCTCCGTCACCAACTCCTCAGCCACACATTCATTTCCCCTATCTTCCTACTTTTACCTTCACTAGCACAAGGTACTGGAAGCAATCCTGAGATCACTACCCTGCAGGTCCTGCTTTTCAGTTTTCTGCCCAATTCTGTAAATTCTTGTTGCAGAACCTCCTTCCTCTTCCTACCTGTATTATTTGTGCCAACATGCACAACCGTGCACTCTTGAGGATGCCTTGCAGCCGCTCCGAGACGTTCTGGACCCTGGCACCAGGGAGGCAACACACCATCCTGGAGTCTCGCCCGCTGCTACAGAATCTCCTGTCCGCACCTCTGACAATGGAGTCTCCCACCACTATGGCTCTGCCTGACGTCACTCTTCCCCATTGAGCCTCGGCACCAGGGCTGGGATCACAGCCGTGTCTACCACTCAACCTTGTGTCGTCCGCTCCCAAGACGGTGTACCTTTATTCATTAGGTTCAGCCACCGGGGTCTGCTGCACACCACGTTTACTCCGCTTTCTCACAGTCACCCACCTTCGATCTTCCTGTATCCTTGCTCCGACAACCTCACTGTAGACAATAGTCAATAGGTGCAGGAGGAGCCCATTCGGCCCTTCGAGCCAGCACCGCCATTCAATGTGATCATGGCTGATCATTCTCAATTAGTATCCCGTTCCTGCCTTCTCCCCATACCCCCGACTCCGCTATTCTTAAGAGCTCTATCTAACTCTCTCTTGAATGCATTCAGAGAATTGGCCTCCACTTCTGGTCCAGTGGTCCAGTCCAGGAAACTCTCGTTTTCCCGGATGACCCTGAGGTCATCCAACTGCTGCTCCAGTTCCCCAACACGTTAATTCAGGAGCTGCACCTGCACACAATTTCTGCAGGTGTAGTTGTCAGAAGCTCCAGCGTTGTCCCTGACTTCCCACATCCTGCAGGAAACACACCGTACCAACTTGCCTGCCATTTCTTCAGTGGACAAAAAAATCACAAATTTCAAATTGAGTGTATGTGGCCTCCTTGCTGAAAACTCTTGAGCCAAAGACTCGCACTTTATTCACCAAGGCACTTCACCCCAACAGGCCGCTCCCCCTAGAGCAAGCCCTACTTTTATTTGCTGTTCAATTAAATAATTAGCTAATTTACAAATTTAGTTACCGGTTTTTAAATGACCCGCTCTGGAAAAACTCACCAAGGCTTTAACTTCTGCAGCCAATCCCTGCACTCGCTCCTTCACCTGCCGCTCCTCTGCCGATCTTGTGTACATTGATGACACTTAGCCCCGCCTTTCCATTCCTTTCTTGTCCCTTTTGATTGTCTCTTAACTCTTTATCGAATGTCTGATAATGGATTAACAGAACTTTGTTGCAACTAAATATGGTGAAGATCAACATCATTGTCTTTGGCCCCTGCAAAAAAGTTCCAATCCCTAACCTCTGAATTCATCCCTGTTCCTGGCCAAGGTGGGAGGCTGAATCACACTCCACTACATTGATGCTGCATTGACCTCAAGTTGATCTTCCAGCATTACTTCGAAGACTGCCTCATTTCCACCACTGTGATATCACCCAACTCTTCCCAAACGTGGCTCATTACTGCTGAATCTCTAGTTCATGCCTTTTTCATTCTTCATGAATGGTTCTGATAAGGATTTATCAACCTGTTTCTTACTCCACAGATGCCACCTGACCTCTTGGGTATTTAAGTAAATATGTTTTGTATTTGTTACCTTTCATCTGTTTCTTCAGATTGCTTTTGTTACTATCTACCGTGCTTCAAAACTGTACAGTTGCATTCGGAAACTTCTTGAAACTGGTCAATCACATCTGTTAAGGAGACATTTTCTTACCATTTTATGTACTTGATGCACGGAGACATTAAATGATTCTTAAATGAGCTCTAAGTGACCATAAATCATTACTAGCCTGTAAGGCACTTCATATGTTTAGTTGCCTTGCATTTGCAATAGCTTTTAAAAATAACTTTTAGTTTCCTGGACTACTCTGTGGAGACCTAGATGTTCTCTATTTTGTTCAGTAAAGAACAGACTAACTCCACGAGGAATAATGTTAGCCCAGAATAGGCCTGTTTATTTTTAAATGCTGCATTGGATCATGTGTAGTCTGCAATATTTGAGGAAATGGGTCTGACAGTGGGTGAGTTTCTTCAAGTGGCGCAGCTAAGCGAAGAATGTAAATGCATTTTCTCAAAGAAAAGGTCCTAATTCTGGAAACAGTGACCACATCAAGCATTCTGTGAGAGAAGTGGCACATTTTGTACAGAAGATAATGAATGATGGGTGGCTGTTGGAGATTGGTTCATGTCAGAGAATAAGGGGGCATTGTGGAAGGAGGCTGATGGTTGGCAATAACCAGGGGAGGCAGTGAAAATGAAGAGGGGGAACTATATCTGACAGCATGAAGAACATAAGCAGTGAGGAGAGTAGCAATCTGGGAAAGATAGGAGTAGGACTATGTAGAAACAAGGAACTGCAGATGACGGTTTACAAAAACAGGACCCGAAGTGCTAGATTGACTCAGTGGATCAGGCAGCATCCCTGGAGAACATGGAGAGGAGACATTTTGGATTGGGACCCTTCCTCAGACTGATTTTGAGGGGAGGGGGGGAAGAAATACAGCTGGAAGAGAAGAGGGGCAGGACAAAGCTTGGCAGATAACAGGTGAACACAGGCAAGGGGGGGGGGGGGGGTTGATAGGTAGATGTTGGACAAAGGCTAGAGTTGAAAAAAACCTGGTGTGAACCAAAGGATTGAAGAGATGCGAACTGTGAATCCAGAGAAAGGAATAGGTGGAGGGGGGAGGTGGAGTGGAGAAATGGGTATGTCCGGGGGGGAGGTGAGGTGGGGATGGGGGTTAGTAGAGGTTACCTAAAATTGTAGAATTCGGTGTTCATACCGTTGGGTTGTAAGCTACCCAAGCAGAATATGAGGTGCTGGTCCTCCAGTATGTGGCCTCACTCTGGCAATGGAGGAGACACAGGACAGAAAGGTCAGTGTGGAACTGGGATGGCGAGTTACATTGGTTAGCAACGGAAGAATCGGTAGGCCTTGGCAGACCGAACGTAAGTGTTCAGTGAAACGGTCATGAGTCTACACTTAGGACTGTGTAGGTTGGACACACAAATAAAATAGATCCAGACTTGGGGGGGGGGGGGGGGGGGGCGTTGGGAGGAGGGTGGGGAGGGAAAGATCTGGTTTGCATTAAAAGTGCACTTCAGGTAATGCAACAGTGGGTAGACAAGAGGTAGCACAATAAAATCAAATATGCCCAAGGCACAGGAATGTGAGAATACCAGCAGGCCACAATGTTGAAGTAGTGGCAGCTGGGTAAGGGTGGGACCCCAGAGTTAAATCATAGACACTAATACATTTGTACATTTGTTCTGAGCAGAGCTTCAAATCCACTCTGTCATCAACACCCAAAAAGTATCTTCTATCTTCACAACATTTTAAAATTTATTTTGAGCTTTGTTTTGCATGCTATCCTTTCAAATCAAATAATACCATGCATAAATATAATCATGCCAACCAATAGGTAGAGCAAAGGGAAAGATATAGAGTGCAGACTGTAGTTCTCAGCATTGTGGTGTAACAGTTCCAGAGACAAAGTCCAATGTTCATTGTCCAGCTGTACCCGACACTGCAGTCCTGTCTAAGCTCATCTGTTACTGCAGCTCATCTCATCTGTTACTCATCTGTGGTTTTGTTGAATCTGGACCTGCCTCTTCCAATGCTGTCTTGACAGTTAAGCGTCCCATATATCTGAGCTCATCCTAAACTCAGCTACCGTCTCAATGTGCACCAATTTCTCATTTACTCCTTACCCTTGTGCTCCGAGGAAGATTGTCTCTCATTTTGGTAATTCTCGTCTGTTTTTAAATACCTACATGACATTCACTTGGTCTATTTCTGTAACTTCCGGCATCCTCCCAATCGTCTGAGATCAGTCTGATAAAGGATCCTGATCCGAAGCATCGTCTGTTCTTTACCTTCCCCAGTTGTTGCCTTACCTGCTGAGTTCCTCCAGCACTTTGTGTTTTGCTCAGAATTCCAGCAGCTGCAGTTCCTTGTGTTGAAGATCTCCCATTCTGACCTCATGCAGAGTCCTGATTATAATCAGTTGTCGTTGGTCATTCAGCTGCCCTGGGGTTTAAAACTCAGAATTCCCTCCCCCAATCTCACCAATCCTCAAATTATCTTTCCTCCTCTCTAAGGAGAATCTGAAAGCTCAACTCTTTGAGCAAGCTGTTCATCTTTTCTAATATATTTATGTGGCTCAGAGCTGTTGTGTTTGATAACTCATCTATGAAGCACCTTGTGATCTTTTAAAAGAAAAGAAATACTTGTGTTTGTTACATTTCCTTCTGGCATAGAAGGCCCAACAGTGTCTATGCCAACTCTCTGAGTAACCTCAGTAAACATATTTCACCATTCATTCTCCTGTAATCTATTATTAACCCTAATCGCCTTGGACTTTATTACCCATTTTGTTGCTAGGGAAGATGTTGGGTCGACAATGACTACACTGATGCACTCCTGGTAGGATAAACTCACGAGAAGAGGTTTATTTACAGATAAAATGAAGGGATGGTTAGGAAAAGTACTGAATCCATATGGGATGCGGTCTCTCGTCACCTGTCGGCAGGTGAGGGATCACTGGCTGTCTCAAGGTTGTGCTGGTGGCTCAGTCTTGCTTAGTAGGGAGCCCCATCTTCTTTTCCCCCCCTCCAGACTGGAAGGCTGATTTTAAGGAGTAGAGTGGACGAGGTGCAGGTGCTGCTTCTTTAACTGTGGCTTCAGCTCAGTACAGAGCTCTGTCCAGGGTTCTGGTGTTTTCCGTCAGCCAGGCGCTGTTTGTTGTGCTGGTCATTGGGTCACCGTGGCCTGTCTGCTGGTGCCGGGGATTAGGTAGTACATGTTGTCACGCCATCTTCATTCAAGGTGATTCTAGACTCCTCAGTTAATGTATCAGCATGTTCTTGGGAAGCGGGGAAAAAATAACTAACTGGTGGAAAACAACGCAGTCAAATGAAGAAAATGCAAACTGAAACAGATGGTGCTGGGAGTCAGACGTGAACCTGGCTCACTGGAATCAATCAATGAGACGGCCGCACTGCTGCGTTTTTCATAACTTCCATCTTTTAAAATGGTATTTTACCTGTGACATGAGGGAGGAAAACGTGAAAAATTCTATTTGTTTGGCAGAATTTGCAATTAATAAACATGCACACCTGTTACTTGAGAATTTCAAAATAATAGAGTTTGATAACAAGCTCTTCGACCCAACTTCGATCCACGCTGACCAAGGTGCCCATCTAAACTAGTCCCATTTGCCTGTGTTAGGCCCATATCCTTCTTAATCTTTCCTATCCATACCCATTTTTTCTGAAGGCCGTTCTGCTCTCCTCACAGTGCCCTGGTGTTAACGCATGTGATATAACTGTCAATATGGTGCAAAAATGAGTTTGTCTGATAAAGGGTCCTGACCCGAAACTCCACCTTCGAGCAGCTTGTATTGGAGCCTACCAGAGAGAAGGCAATTCTGGATTTAGTGTTGTCTAATGAACCAGATTTAATAAGGGAACTCAAGGTAAAGGAACCGCTAGGAGGTCGTGACCATAATATGATATGTTTTAATCTGCAATTTGAGAGGGAGAAGGTTAAATCAGCAATGTCAGTGTTGCAGTTGAATAAAGGGGACTATGAAGGCATGAGAGAGGAGCTGGCCAAAGTCGACTGGAAAACTATCCTTGCATGAATGATGGTGGAACAGCAATGGCAGGAATTTCTGGGCATAACCCAGAAGATGCAGGATCATTCTATTCCAGAGGAACAAAGATTCTAAGGGGAGTAAGAGGCAACTGTGGCTGACAAGGGAAGTTAGGGACGGTATAAAACTAAAAGAAAAGATGAGCAACATAGCAAAGAGTAGCGGGAAGCCAGAAGATTGGGTAATTTTCAAAGGACATCAGAAGGTAACAAAAAGGGCAATACGGGGTGAAAAGACGAAGTACGAAGGTAAGCTTGCCAAGAATATAAAGAAAGATAGTAAAAGCTTCTTTAGGTATGTTAAGAGAAAAAGGTTAGTAAAGACAAATGAAGGCAGAAACAGGTGAAATTATAATGGGGAACAAGGAAATGGCAGAAGAGTTGAACAGGTACTTTGGTTCTGTCTTCCTCAGTGAAGACAGAACCAATCTCCCAAATGTACTAGAAAACAGACGATCTAGGGAGGCAGAGGAACTGACAGAAATTTGCATTAGGCGAGAAATAGTATTGGGTAGACTGATGGGACTGAAGGCTGATAAATCCCCAGGGCCTGATGGTCTGCATCCCAAGATACTCAAGGAGGTGGCTCGTGGAAGTATTGGTGATCATTTTTCAATGTCTTATAGATTCAGGATCAGTTCCTTTGGATTGGAGGGTAGCTAATATTATCCCACTTTTCAAGAAAGGAGGGGGAGAGAAAATGGGGAATTATAGACCAGTTAGCCTGACATCGGTGGTGGGGAGATGCTGGAGTGAATTATTAAAGAAGTAATAATGGCGCATTTGGAGAGCAGTAGGATTGGTCCAAGTCAGCATGGATTTATGAAGGGAAAATCCTGATTGAATTTTTTTCTGAAATTATTTGAGGATGTGACAAGTAAAATGGATGAAGGAGAGCCAGTGGATGTAGTGTATCTAGAATTTCAGAAAGCCATCGATAAGGTCCCACACGAGAGATTGGTGAGCAAAATTAGAACACATGGTATTGGGGGTAGGGTATTGACATGGATAGAGAATTGGTTGGCAGACAGGAAGCAACGAATAGGAATAAACAGGTCTTGGCACCCTGTAACTATTGATCCCAGACTGATTCGTGGAATAACTGCAGCCTTATAAATGTAGATTAACTGCAAGCCAATAACTGGTTTGGAGCCAATTAAATTCAGTTTTAAGTGATGTATAAATTGCACTTCTTAGTTGTGTCCTGTGATGCTAGCCAGCCTTCAACAATACCTAAAATATAAGCTCTAATTTTCTTGGTGGTAAGCATAGTGATTTTCAGTAAATGGGGTGAACCATCACAATTTTTGTTGGTGTTATTTCTCTTGCAGCCAAATAAAATAACAAATCGAGACTCTAGGCTATGAAAGTGTCGCATGCAGATTATAAAATGGAAACTGAATAGGACATTGGAGAGAGCTGCATAAATAGCGAGCACTGTGACTAAGAATGAGCACTTTAATAAATCATTGGTGGAGGCTTATTATTGCAATGCTTGTATTAAGACTCAACAGATTCTAGACTTGCTTTCAGCACGGATGTTGTTTTACCCAAAACAAATTGAACAAGAGGTATTTAATATATACTAGACCAAGTGGACCCATTGGGCCCAAACCTCTCCTGCATTGGTGCAGCACCCTCTCCTCCCCCTCCCCCCCACCCCTCTCCCCCTCCCTCCCTCCCTCCACTACCCCCTCCCTCCCCCTCCCCATCCCTCCACCCCCCTCCTCCTCCCCTTTCCCCACTCCATCCCCCTCAACCCCCCTTATCCTCCTTCCTCCCCCCTCCCTCCCGAGGAGATAGATTTAAACTTTAAAATGTTAATAACTTTAAAAATATAACACCGATTTCAATGAAACCTCTTCCATTAGCACCAAAGGGACGACGGCGATTAACGTGGGCCTAAAATTGTCACGCTATCGTGTACCGTTTTGGCTGTAGATCAGGAACAAACAAATGAGAGTTTTAGTATATAGATTATAATACTGGTAACACCTTGTCAGCACCCGGAAGGCCCAGCCCGCCCACTGCAGACCGGGGACTCGCCCACCATGGATGGTGGACCGGAACCCGTCCGGAAGGCCCGGCTCACCCGGTGCGGATCGAGGAACCGCGGGAACCGACCTGGAGGGCCGATAAGCAGACCGGCTGCGGGAAGGAGTGCACAGCCTTGATGGGGGACCGGGCCGCTGGAGGCCCTGCAACAGCCTGGGGCTCGGCTTGACCAGGCATCGCTCCCAGAGGCCGAGGATGTGGACCAGACGCAGCCTACAGCGGTGTAGCAGAGACGGAGGACACCACGGCTATGCTTGGCATGGCCAACCCTGCAACGTTGCCAGGACAACGGGTCTTCATGGTCGGATCACGATCTCTGCACATACAACAAATGGGACTTAAAAATGACGCCAAACTGGTGACTGTATATTCTCTCAGCGTACTACTGCTATACACTTTTACTGTATCTGAGATGCTAATCTAATATGTATCCAAGTGCTTATGTATAGTGATACTTGTACTGAATTGTATGCAAAAATGAATTTCACTGTACCTCGGTACATGTGACAAATAAAGTACCATACCATACCGTAATTAGTGGTACCGTAATTAGTGGCGATCTTAATTGGAAGGTTATTAGTTCAAGTCACTCCAGAGAATTGATCTTAAACATGAAAATGTTTAAGATGGATTATACAGGAATAATCAAAAAACGAAGACCAGCAAAGAAGAGCATATACCTTGAAAATTGTGGAGATTTCATGGATGGAGAGGAAAAAGTGGCGATTTGAAAGGAATTTTATAATTGTGTTAAAAGCTGGAGTAACTCAGCGGGACCGGCAGCATCTCTGGAGAGAAGCAATGGGTGACGTTTCGGGTCGAGACCCGTCTACAGACGGGTTAGGGACAAGGGAAACGAGCGATATAGACGATGTAGAGAGATAAAGAACTGTGAATGCAAAAAAACGAGAAGCTGGTGCGACTTGGGTGGGGGATGGAATGTGAGGGGCTACCTAAAGTTAGAGAAATCAATATTCATACCACTGGGTTGTAAGCTGCCCAAGTGAAAGTTCCTCCAATTTTCATTTAGCCTCACTCTGACAATGGAGGAGACCTAGGACAAAAAGGTCTGTGTGAGAATGAGAAGGAGAATTAAAGTGTTTAGCAACCAGGAGATCAGGTGGTATCAGGCGGACCGAGCGAAGGTGTTCAGCGAAACAATCGCCCAGTCTACGATTGGTCTCGCCGATGTACAAGAGTCCACATCTTGAACAACGGGTACAGTTGATGAGGTTGGAGGAGATGCAAGTGAACCTCTGCCTAACATGAAAGGACTGTCTGGGTCCCTGGACAGAGTCGAAGGGGGAGGTATAGGGACAGATGTTGCATCTTCTGCTGTGGAAGGTTGCAGGGGAAGGTACCTGAGTATTGAATTGAATTGAATTTCTTTATTTGTCATTCAAAAACAGGTTTGAACAAAATTTAGTTGCCATGCAGTCACAAGCAACAAAAACACACAACTACATAATTCAACACAAACATTCATCACAGTGACTCTTCTCCAGACACCTCCTCACTGTGATGGAAGGTAAGAAGAAAGTCTTATCTCTTTCTTGCTTCTTCATCCGCGGTCAGGCAGTCAAAACTGCTATGTCGAGGCGATCAAGGCTCCCGACTCTGAAGCCCCCGCCGGGCGATGGAAGATCCTGCGGCCGATTTTAAGCCGCGCCGGACGATGAAAGGTCCTGCAATGGGCCGACCCAAGCCCCACGATTCTGGGTGGATGAGATGCTGTTGCTGAAGCCCCCGAAATCGGTCGCCAACTAGGGATCTGCGAGCTCCCGATGTCACAGTCCACAGAGCCCGCGGCCGAAGCCTCCGAAGTCCAGTCACAGCCGCCATCGCAGCGCCACCACAGCCTCCGAAGTCAGCCAGCTCTGCGATGGTAAATAAGTTCATGGGCTCTGTGACTGGAGCTCTCGAGGTCGATTCCAGTTGGAGACCGCCAGCTCCCTGATGCTAGGCCACAACGTGAACGGAGATACGACCCAAAAAATTTTGCACCTCCATTGATGAAAGAGATAAGAAAAACGTTTCCCCCCCCCCCACATAATACACAACTAAAAGTAAACTATAACATACATTTAACATTTGGAATAAGACAAGAAAGAAAAAGACAAACTGACTGCAGGCGAGCCGCAGCTGCTAGGACAGCGCCGCCAGGGTGTGGTTTGGGTGGGAAGGGATGAGTTAACCAGGGATTTGCGGAGGGAACGGTCTCTGCGGAAGGCGGAAAAGGGTGGAGATGGGAAGATGTGATTCGTGTTGGGATCCAATTGGAGGTGGCAAAAATTATGGAGGATTATGTGTCGACTGTTGCGACTTGGGGGAGGGGGAGCAAGGGCAGAGCTGTGGGGTACTGAGGAGACACGACTGAGGGCCTCATCTATGATGGGAGGGGGGAACCCCTGTTCCCGAAAGAATGAGGATATCTCAGATGTATTGATCATTTTTCAAATACCCCAGTTAAACACTCCTGGATGGCAGTTTTTGGAGTATCTGGTTCCATTTTAAAATAATGACTAGTCTTGTAAAAATATTTTTAATATATAATACAATGATAAGGGAGGCAATGCTATGTTTACATTGGTTGCAGGGCACCTATATACATGAAAAAAACCTCCTTGTAGATATTGGGATTTCCATGAACTATGCTACAGGATCCAAAAAGGAAAGATTTGCATTTGCATGTCACCTATCATGACCTCTGATGTTATAACATTTCTATGATGTACTTTGAAGAGCAGTTACTGTTGCAATGTAAAAACCATAATGGATGATAGTCTAGTTTAATTATTATGATAAGCTGCATCTATTAATATATATTAGTTTTTTTTAAAAAAGTGCCAAACAACAATGGCATAAAATGTTATCCAATTTAATTTTCACATATTATACCATTTACTAATACAGCTTCGAAGAAAATAAAGCTCATGAGATCTGACTGCTGAACCATAGTAGTTTGTATAGAATGTATACAACAAAGTATTATAAGAAAATAACTGCAGATGCTGGTACAAATCGAAGGTATTTAATCACAAAATGCTGGAGTAACTCAGCAGGTCAGTCTGAAGAAGGGTCTCGATCCGAAACGTCACCCATTCCTTCTCTCCTGAGATGCTGCCTGACCTGCTGAGTTACTCCAGCATTTTGTGAATAAATATCTTCAACAGAAAGTATTCAACAGTATGATGGAACTTAATAAGTTACGGAATTTACACGTAACTATCTTGCAATTGGTGTGTATTTTGTGATTTCAGTCTTCCTTGACACAAATTTTGATCAAGCTTTTGCAATCAATATTTACCATTGTTGGGTTGCCATGTGTACATTTCTCATTCACTGTTAGGTTGTCACAGTTGTGATGTTATTGCAGTCTGTGGCAACTCGATGTACTTGTGGAACCAGGTTTTTTACCATCTCACGCATCAGAAAATATATAAGAGATGATGCCATGATCAATTTATTTACCTTGTTTATTTTCCATTCAAGAATGTGATTACGTTTGTTTTTCAGTTACTAGATTTCTTCAGGATTAAACCATGGATTTTCCCGTCCAACTCTGAATGGTGGTTATTCCTGAAGGAGAAAATAAAAGCCAATGAGGAATTATCTCAGGTATTTAATTGAAACCATTGAATAACATTTGAAGGGCATTTCAGTGTCTTAAGTTATTCAGATCTCTGGACTTACATACATCATTTATATCTTTCTTTGGGGGTTAATTTGTTTAAAATGTGACTCATTTATTTTCCATGGCGGTATTGTAGGCCATGATTTGAAGTGTCAGTTTTGACTGACATTTGAGATGTCATTTATTTTGTTCTGCTCGATCATTAGGTGAATTGTTCCAAAGTGTTGCATTTCCCAGAAAAGGAAGATTGATGAGATAATCCTTTCAGAAGATTATGATCAATTGAAATTGGATCCACACTTTAAATTGAGAGCTGCGCTTTGGGTATTTTAGCTATTTTTAATTAGTGTGTTTGATTGACAACTTTTTCATTTGTTGAAGGCAGAATTTAAAAGCAATTGGAAATTTAGCTTATTAGTTTCAGGCAAGGACGTTTGTGATGTTTATGTGTATTTACCAAGAGGAAAATTGGCAGTTTGCATAAATAAATGAAATTCAAAAAACATTTAAAATTATATTTGGAATAGTAATTTCATTTAAACAAATAATTCCATGTTAAAATTCTTATAAACCAACCAGAAAATGTTAAAATTACATTTAATCTGAAAAACATTGTAGGTTTTCTATCATAACAGTTCAGAAATAAGTAATGATATAGGATTAAGTCTGAAGTAATGACCTCCTTTCATTTAATCAGCCTGCTGCATTGTTCTATATAATTCAGTAATCCAGATGGGAGCTGCTTTGTGATAGCTTTTGATTTCCACTGGTGGGTCGTTGGAGCAGTCATCAATCTGAACTGTGTAATGTCCCACGTGGTTACTGTTTATAATAAAACAAAATTATTTGTACTCCTAATTACCAAAGCCAAAATAAGGCATTGTGAATCTATATTCTTTATCATCTCTCTCAGAAATATTTACAAGGTTAACTGTGGCAACCATGATATAGGTTGCAAGGTCACATAATGTGCACTGATTATAGAGCATAGAACAGTACAGCACAGGAACAGACCTACAATGTCCGTGCTGTATATGATGCCATGTTAAACCAATCTCCCTTGCCTTCTTTTGCTCGATATCCCTCCATTCCCTGCATATCCATGTGCCTATTGAAACGTATGAAATGCCACCATTGTATCTGCCTCCACCACCATCTTTGACAGCACGTTCCAGGCATCCACTATTCTCTATGTAGGAAGAAAATAAACTTGCCCCGCACATGTCCTTTTAATTTTGCCCATTTCACCTTAAATGGGTAATTAATACCAAGTTTGGTTCTGTGAATGAAACATAGAAACATAGAAAAAATAAGTGCAGGAGTAGGCCATTCAGCCCTTTGAGCCAGCACCGCCATTCAATATGATCATGGCTGATCATCTAAAATCAGTAAGCCGTTCCTGCTTTTTCCCCATATCCATTGATTCCTTTAGCCCCAAGAGCTAAATCTAACTCTCTCTTGAAAACATCCAATGAATTAGCCTTCACTGCCTTCTGTGGCAGAGAATTCCACAGATTCACAACTCTCTGGGTGAAGAAGTTTTTCCACATCTCAGTCCTAAATGGTTTACCCTTATTCTTCAACTGTGTTCCTTGGCTCTGGACTCCCCCAACATCGGGAACATTTTTCCTGCATCTAGCCTGTCAAATCCTTTAAGAATTTTATATGTTTTTATAAGATCCCCTCTCATCCTTCTAAATTCCTGTGAATACAAGCCCAGTCGACCCATTCTTTCATCAAATGGCAGTCCCGCCATCCCGGGAATTAACCTGGTGAACCTATGCTGCCCTCCCTCAATAGCACTAATGTCCTTCCTCAAATTAGGAGACCAAAATTGCACACAATACTCCAGGTGCGGTCTCAACAGGGCACTGTACAACTGCAGTAGGACATCCTTGCTTCTAAACTCAAATCCTCTCGCAATGAAGACCAACATGCCATTAGCTTTCTTCACTGCCTGCTGTACCTGCATGCTTACTTTCAGTGACTGATATACAAGCACACCCAGGTCTTGTTGCACCTCCCCTTTTCCTAATCTGACACCATTCAATTAATAATCTGCCTTCCTGTTCTTGCCACCAAAGTGGATAACCTCACATTTATCCACATTATACTGCATCTGCCATGCATCTGCCCACTCACACAACCTATCCAAGTCAATGTGCAGCCTCATAGCATCCTCATCGCAGCTCACACTGCCACCCAGCTTTGTCTCATCTGCAAACTTGGAAATGTCACATATAATTCCCTCGTCTAAATCGTTCATAGAAACATAGAAAAATAGGTGCAGGAGTAGGGCCTTCGAGCCAGCACTGCCATTCTATATGATCATGGCTGATCATCTAAAATCAGTACCGCGTTGAGATGCAGCACTCATAAAAATCAAACTTAATGTCATGGAGTTTTAAATGTGTTTTTTACATATTGTTTTGGAATGTGAGGACCCACCAACAAAGTAAGTTGTATTGCCCAATCTAAAGTGATGTCAGGACATTACTGACATTACCTGCCAGAGTTGACAGTGTACAGATCAGGCCCTGTGGCGTTGTCTAACCTTTTACTGAAGGTCATAAATGGACCAATTGCATTTCAACAATATCCATCATTGTCCACGGTCACTCAGTTTTTTTTAGTTCAATTTCACTTGCCATTATGAGACTTAAACTCATAATAGACAATAGGTGCAGGAGGAGGCCATTCGGCCCTTCGAGCCAGCACCGCCATTCAATGTGATCATGGCTGATCATTCTCAATCCGTACCCCGTTCCTGCCTTCTCCCCATACCCCCTGACGCCACTATCCTTAAGAGCTCTATCTAGCTCTCTCTTGAATGAATTCAGAGAATTGGCCTCCACTGCCTTCTGAGGCAGAGAATTCCACAGATTCACAACTCTCTGACTGAAAAAGTTTTTCCTCATCTCAGTTTTAAATGGCCTACCCCTTATTCTTAAACTGTGGCCCCTTGTTCTGGACTCCCCCAACATTGGGAACATGTTTCCTGCCTCTAACGTGTCCAACCCCTTAATAATCTTATACGTTTCGATAAGATCTATAATCTCCCATACTCCCATATAATAGATTCTAGTTTATTTCCTCATTGGGTTTACTCGTCTGTAATCTCTACCTTGTCCACTATTGTGAATGGTAGGAGTTCTAAAACCAACTCCTATGTCACCCCACTATCATTGTAAAAACACCAGTTTCCTATCTGTCAACCAATTCTCAGTCCATACTCAGATTATCCTCATTCGTATGTTCTTAAATTTTGCACACCAATCTCTCGTGTGGGCCCTAATTAAAAGACTTCTTAAAATCAGAATACACCACATCCACTGGCATTCCTTTATCTATTATATTTATTGTATTGTCAAATAAACTCGTGTAGATTTGTTGAGCAAGATTTTCCTTTCATAGACATGCGTGAAAGCTTTCCAATAGTGCGATATGGACACCCTTTACAATATCTTCCTGATAGATCTGCCAATGTGCAATTCACCATACTTTTTCTAGCTCCTTTTTTAAAAATAGCAGCTTTACACTGATCACCTCCAATCAATAGGAAACACATCAGGATTAAAATAGTTTTTTAGGATGACCATCAATGCATCTACTATTTCCAGGGCCATGTCCTTTCATGCTCTGGGATGTAGATTATCAAGGCTTGGGAATTGGTCAGTCAAGAGTGTTTTATTGTCATATGTCCCAGATAGAACAATGACATTCGTACTTGCTGCAGCACAACACAATATGTAAACATCTTTGGCTCCATTAGCTTCTGTAGCACTTTCCGAATACTGATTTCCCTAAATCCTCCCTCAAGATTCCTTGTTCCTTACATATTGGACAGAACCAAAGTGTTTAATTGTTCTGCCACTTGTTTGTTCTCAATCATAAATTCCACCATCTCTGACTGCAGACCATATCATCACTGACCTTCACATATTCAGAGAAGCCCGAACAGTCAGTTTTTATGTTTTGTGCAAGCTTACTCATGTTCCCATTCTCCTCCCTAGTCAAGCTGTTTGTTCCTCTTTGATGAATTATAAACTGCTCCCAATATTCAGGCCTGCTGCTTTTTCTGCCAATTTTCATTACCTGCCCATTGGTTCCGACACTATCCCTAATTTTCTTTATAAGCTACCACAAAGTCTACTTCCCTATACATACTTCCCTATACATTCCCAGATGGGAATGAATAATTGAAAATTGCAAAACTGCAAAAGCTGAAAATCTGAAATAATAACATGTTCTGGTATGCCAGACCATACAAAATTGCACAGACAAAGACGTTCAATCTGATTTTAACGACCCCTTAATTGCCACATTATTTTGCCAGTTCAGTGAAATTCCCATTGTTCCGCCAGGTCTCCACCTTCATTTTAATCAAGTGACCTCTGTGGTAAGATGAAAAGTTACAGCTTCTCCATTCTGAGCATGTAACTCATCCCTGGGATTATTCTAACCAATCCTTCCTGCTTCCTCTCCAAAACACATTTTCTAAATTGCCTTCTCTAGAAATGGACACAATAGTTGTGGTCGAAATCATGGTTTCATAGGCATTCAGGAAACCCTGGAATCTCTTGTGCCTTTTTAAATGTTTCTCTGCCTATTCTTTCATCTTCATAAATTTGTTCACCTATCTGCCTTAAACCCGATTTTAAATTGTATGGGTTTTAACATGTTATCTCTCTTTATTCTGTATCAGTTCATATTTGCCTTTTAACTTTTATCTGCTCATTTTTGCCAATTTATCTATGCTCTCTTGAAATCTATCACTCCCCTTCTCTTTGTTCACCAAACTTTTTTAATGCTTTGATGAAATTTGGCATATTTTTTCAAATCTCACATCTGATGTATTTCTTACTTAATAAATCTGTTTTTTTTTAATTTTCTAGGCAATGGCAGCACAAAAATCTCTGCCCATGAACTACTATACGGTTTTCCACACCATTCAACCACTGCTGCCAAAAGATTGTATTATCGTCAGTGAGGGTGCTAACACCATGGACATTGGCCGTACCATGCTACATAACTACTTGCCGAGACATAGGTAATCATTATAATTTCAAGATTGCAACTAATGGAAGACTTCAGAAGGTTGTAGAATTTTTAATCACTGACTTTTGCACCTCTACAAAACCTGTATTTTGTCTCAATGGTTCATGTTACTTTAGTAAAATGCAACTGACTGTATCAGGGTAAATTGTCTATCTTTCTGTGGTGGTGTATAATATGCAACAACAAAAAAAAAGTAACACAGAATAGTACAAAATAATTTTTTTAATTATATGTTCACTGTATGTGGATTTTGCTGAAAGGCCTGCATTTATTATCCATCCCGAATTACCTTTGAACTGAGGACACCACATCAACTAGGCATGCAGTTACTTGTAGACTGTTTGGGGAAGGATTGAGGATTTTCTTTCTTCAAGAACATTTGTGAAATAACTGGATTTTACAACAATCTGGTAGTATCTTACTTACTGTTATTAAAACTACTGCTTTTTTTAAAGAATCCTCATTTAATTGTTTAGATTTTTTCTCCCGCAAGCTGACACTAATCCAGTGATTTAACCACCACGACCCCATGAACAAGAAGCACAGCACAATTTAAAATACAGTTGCCTCTCACCAATGAAGCCAATCTGTGGAGGTGTGGGGAGTGGAAAATATTGAGGAATATTGCAGTGTAATACAAGATACAGAAGGCATGCAAGCCGGGAATTAGATGCCATTTCATTTGGCAAAGATGATTTAGAGATGATGCATGACAGTTGAAAAAAAGTAAAACCACACTCAGCATCTTGGAAACCGATCAAGGGAGCAAAGCAATGGGATTGTGGGAAATAGATGAACAAATCACAAAAATAAACTCTCAAAAGGTGATAGGAGAACCACAGAAAATGCTAGGGCATAACTCAAACAGCAATTGGAAATTTAAGGTCAACAATTTTTGCTGGGTGTGAAGGTAAACTAATGTGGAACTAAGGCAGGTGGATGGAATAATGATGCAAGGAGTCAATAATCTGATTGAAAAGGAAAAATGATTTGAGATGCTGGTTACAATACTTGTTTCATATCATATCATATCATATATATACAGCCGGAAACAGGCCTTTTCGGCCCTCCAAGTCCGTGCCGCCCAGCGATCCCCGCACATTAACACTATCCTACACCCACTAGGGACAATTTTTACATTTACCCAGCCAATTAACCTACATACCTTTTTCAATTCCACTACTGCTGGACAGTATCTTTGTGAAGTTGATATTTTTTCAACACATTTAATTTGTGTCGCCACTAAAAACTGTAGCAAATTCCATCTGATGTTTTTACTTTTAGATTGGATGCTGGCACCTTTGGCACCATGGGGGTCGGACTGGGCTTTGCCATCGCTGCAGCATTGATTGCCAATGATCAGACCCCGTATCAGCGGGTTATCTGTATTGAAGGAGACAGTGCGTTTGGATTTTCTGGGATGGAAGTGGAGACCATGTGCAGGTGATGTGATTAAATCCCAGTGTATGAAAGAAAGGACATATGTACATATCTGTGCTGAAACTGAGAAAGTGACTGTTTCCATGGAGTCAGACAGTGTGAAAACAGGCCCTTCGGCCCAACTTCCCCGCACCAACGAACAGACCTCATCTACTCTAGTCCCACCTGCCTGCGCTTGGCCCACAACATTCTAACCCTAGCCTATCCATGTACCTGCCTACATATCTCTTAAATGGTATGATAGTACCTGCCTCAACTATGACCTCAGCAAGTTATTCCATATTCCCTCCTCTCTTTGTGAAAAACGTTACCCCTCGGGGTTCCATTAAATCTTTCCCCCCTCATCGTAAAACAATGCCTTCTGGTTCTTGATTCCCCTCGTCTGGGTGAAAGACTCTGTGCCTATCATGATCTTGTACATCTCTATAAGATCACTTCTCATCCTCCTGCGCTCCAAGGAATAAAGTCTTAGGCTGCTCAACCTCTCCCTATAGCTCAGGCCCTCGAGTCCTGGCAACATCCTTGTAAATCATCTATTCACCCTTTCCAGCTTGACAACATCTTTCCTATAACATGGTGACAAAAACTGAACACAATACTCTAAATGTGGCCTCACCAATATCTTATCCAACTGTAACATGACCTCCCACCTTCTATACTCAATACTCTGACTGATGAAGGCCAATGTGGCAAAAGCTGACTTGACTTGAGAGTCTATTCGTGACTCTCTGTGCCTTTTCCACGAACATTGAGAAGATCAGGTTGTGTGAAATTTACTTCACTGGAGGTTCAATTGAATGTCTACTCTATATAGTTTGCACATGTACACGTGATCAGTACAAATGTGAACCAACTAATAAAGAAAAACATTTAATAGTGCCCCCCTCAAAAAATTTCGTAATCAATGAAGTGTTACTGGAGGGAAGGAGCATCAGTGGACTTTATCTTGGTCATGTAGCTGGTCAAACAGAGGGATTAGCTGTGGGTGGTGCATTTTGGAGATAATGAGCATAATTCTGTACATGTCCATGTAGTTATGGAAGAAGATGGGTATAGAAATAGACCAGAAATAAAGGTCTTTAGTTGATGGAAAGTTGTTTTCATGAAAATAAGACAAGACCTGGTGAAGGTAGAGTGCGAGTGTCTATTGACATGTAGGTTTACATCTGCACAGCGGGAAGCATCCCGAGGAGAAATAGCAAACGTTCGGAGCCATCACATTCCCATGAGGATAAAAACCAGGATGGCGAGGGAACCCTTGGTGTCGAGTGATATCACGGATTAGACAAGGTTGGGATAAATGGGTATGTTAAGGGTCGAAGAATAGCCTGGGAAAGAGTAGAGATCATTTGGGACAGATGCAATCTGCGTGAGACGAGAAGGTATTAGGTGAGGTTCAAAATCAATATTTTTCATTGATATTCACAAAGGAAACAGACTTTGAGGATTCAGTGAAGGTGAAATTTTACTGCAAAATTAAGAAAGTCGGGTACTTGATGCCTTAACTGGCTTAAAGTTGGACAACGGTGGACTTTTAAATCTTTGCTGCCCGCTGGTGACTGAAGGATGGCAAATGCGGGCACCGTTTTCAAGAGGGCAGCAGAGCAAAGCCTGGAAATTACATATCTGTCATCGTGACATCAGTCGTGGGGAAGATATGGGAAAAGGAATCTGAGGGGAGGATTAATGAGAATTTGGAAAGACAGGGACTAATCTGAGATGCCAGCATAGCTTTGTCAAGGGCAGATCCCATCTGACCAATTTGACTGAATCACTGAAGATGCAAAAAAGTGACGAGGACAGTGTAGCAGATGTGGTTACATGGACTTCATTGAGACCTTTGCCAAGATTTAAGTCAACAGTGTGTTATTGTCGTGTGTCCCAAAACAGAACAATAAAATTCTTACTGGCAGCAGCTGAATAGATAGGTAAGCATAGTGTTCTGTAAAGATAAAAACAATGCCCCCAAGTCTATGTAGTTGAGAGCTTGTCTGGAGGTTGTAATGTTTAATAGCCTGATGGTAGCCTGATGAACCCTCATGAGCGATTAATCTAAAATGTTACTGCCCATCGGATCCAGAACACATTGATTAACTGGATTTGTAATAGGAGACAGAGGTTAATAGTAGAATGTTGTTTTTATGATTGGGTGTCTGTGACTAGACTACAGGGATCGATGTGGGACTCCTGCTGTTTGTAATTTACTGGAACAATTGGGGTGTGGATATAGGAGACACAATCAGTAACTTTGCAGCTGGCATGAAGATTGGCAGAGGTGTTCATGGTGTCTCCGCACTTGGTGGATAGCCTTGGGCAACAGGATGATGTCAATATGGAGGTGAAATGTATTCAGACATGGCTGATGGAGTTTAATCCTGATAAATGTGAGGTGATGTATTTTTAGAGTATGAATGAGTTGAGGAATGCATCAATAATGGATGGGTTTTGGGTAGTTTTAAGGAACAGAAGGACCTAAGTGTAACAGTGCCAAAGATCCTTGAAGGTGGCAGCACAGGAAGGTAACATGGTAAAGAAGTCACATGTGATACTGGGCTTCATCAGTGGGGGCACAGTTTTCGAGAGCAAGGAGATTAAGCTTCATATTTGGAAAACCTTATCAAAACTCGGCTAGAGTACTGCATGGGGTTCTGGTCACCGAGGGGTAGGTTCCAGATATGTGATGGTAACAGAGAGGGTACAGAGGAAATTCACTAAGTTGTTGTCTGGAATGGACTGTTTCATTTATGAGGAAAAACTAAGTCTGTCTTTCCTGGAGGGAAGGAGGTTAAGAGGGAACAAAATTGACGGATATAAAATCATGCGGGATGTAGATAAGTAGACCACCAGAAATGTTTCCAAATCAGAATATGATAAGACTGGACAACATTTATCTAGGGAAAAGAGAGAAGAGATTTAGAGGCAATCTGAGAGAGTGGTGAGTACCTGGAGTACATTGCTGGAAAGAGTGGTGGAAGCAGAGTCATTGATAACATTTAAGTGACTGGATGAGTGATTGAATCGCCTTGGCATAAAAGGCTATGGGAGACGTGTTGGGTGATTGAATTAAATAAGATAGGTGCCCACTGGTCATTATGACGTTATAAGGTCATTAGTGATAGCAGAATTAGGCCATTCGGCCCATCAAGTCTACTAATCAAGAATCCATCTATCTCTGCCTTAAAAATATCCATTGACTTGGCCTCTGTGGCAAAGAATTCCAGAGATTCATCCTCTCCCCATCTACTCCAACATCCTCTCCACATCTACTCTATCCAAACCTTTCACCATTCGGTAAGTCTCAATGAGGTACTCCCTCATCCTTCTAAACTCCTGCGAGTACAGGCACAGTGCTGTCAAATGCTCATCATATGTTCATCCACTTATTTCTGGGATCATTCTTGTAAACCTTCCTATGGACCCTCTCCAGAGCCAGATCATCCTTCCTCAGATATGGTGGCCAAAATTGCTCACAATACTCCAAATGCGGCCTGACCAGCACCTTAGAGAGCTTCAACATTACATCCCTGTTTTTGTATACAAGCCCACTTGAAATAAATGCTAGCATTTTGTTTGGCATCCTTACTACCGATTCAGCTTGTAAATTAATTCTTTGCGAATACTGCACCAGCACTCCCAAGTCCCTTTGCACCTTTGATTTCTGGATTCTCTCCCCATTTAGAAAATAGTCTACGCCTTTATTCCTACTACCAAAATGCATGACTTCACACTTTACCACACTATATTCAATCTACCACTTCTCTGCCCACTCTCCCAACTCTCCCAAAGTCCTCCTGCAGAGTCCCTGCATTCTCTACACTACCTGACCCTCCACCTATTTTCGTATCATCCGCAAACTTAAAGCCTTCAATCCCTCATCCAAATCATTAATATACAACGTGAAGAGCAGTGGCCCCAGCACCGGCCCCAGCGGAACTCCACTAGTCATTGGCAGCCAACCAGAAAAAGCCCCCATTATTGCCACTCTTTACCTTCTGCCATCAGGTCAACCTGCTATCCATACTAGTATCTGCCCTTTGATATCATTGGCTCTCACCTTCCTTAGCAGCCTCCTGTGTGGCACCTTATCAAAAGCATTCTGAAAATCTAGGTAAACAACATCCACTGACTCCTTTGTCTGTCCTGCTATTTACTTTTTCAAAGAATTTCAACAGATTCATCAGGCAAGATCTCCCCTTCACAAAACCATGCTGACATCGGTCTATTTTTATCATGAACTAAATATTCTGTAACCTCATCCACTCTAAAATCTTACCAACCACTGAAGTCAGGCTAACCGACCTATTGTTTCATTAACTTGCTTTGCTCCCTTCTTGTGCAGCGGGGTAATATTGATAATTTTCCAATCATCTGGAACCATTCCTGACTAGTGATTCCTGAAATATCACTAATGTCTCCACAATCTCTAAAGCCACCTCTTATAGAACCGTAGGGTGCAGTCCACCTGGTCCAGGTGACTTATCCAGCTTCAGCCCTTTCAACTTCTCAAGCACCTTCTCCTTAGTAATACTACTCCACTAACTTCCACCCCCTGACTCTCTTGAATTTCAGGCATGTTGCTGGTGTCTTCCACTTTGAAGACTGATGCAAAAAAGTTATTGAATTCCTCTGCCATTTCTTTATTCCCCATTATCACTTCTCCTGCGTTATTTTCCAGCAGTCCAACATCCATTCTTGCCTCGTTCTTACTCTTTATATATCTGAAGAAATTCTTGCCATCCTCTTTTATATTATTTTCCAGCTTACCTTCATATTTCATTTTTTCTCCCAGTGTTGCCTTTTTAGTTACCCTCTGTTTTTCTTTAAAAGCATCCCACTAATCTTTGCAATGTTATATGCCTTCACTTTTAATTGTATGCTGTCGTGGCTTGCTTTGTCAGCCATGGTCACCTCTTTCTCCCCCTAGAATCTTATTTCCTCTTTGGAATGAAAAGATGCTGCATCTTCCGTATTATTCCTAGAAATTCCTGCCATTGCTGTTCCACCATCATTTCTGCTAGGGTCCCTTTCCAGTCAACTTTAGCCAGCTCCTCCCTCATGCCTCTGTAGTTCCCTTTGCTCAGCTGTGATACCGACATATCCGATTTTACCTTCTCCCTCTCAAATTGCAGGTTAAATCTTATCATACTGTGGTTGCTACCTCCTAATGGTTCCTTTACCTTGAGTATCCTTATCAAATCCGGTTCATTACACAACACTAAATCCAGAATTGCCTTTTCCCTGGTCGGCTCCACTACAAACTGCTCTAAGAAACCATCTCAGAGGCACTCCACAAATTCCTTTTCGTGGGGTCCAGTACCAACCTGAATTTCCCAGTCTACCTGCATATTGAAACCTCCCATGACCACCGTAACATTGCCTTTCTTACATGCTGATTGTACCTCCTGGTGTAACCTATGGGGTGATTGGCCTGTTTCCATGCTGTATGACTGCTTGTCTCTATAAAGTACTTTGTGAGAAACTGTTTTAATATATTGCAGTTTATCGATCGCAGTATAATCCAATAGTTATCAACATTAGGGGAATCGAGGATTATGGGGTTAGTGCTGAAAAGTGATGTTGAGGTAAATGGCCAACTGTGATCTTACTGTGAATATTAGTACTTGCATAATGTATGTGCAAATAATATAGTGCAGACAGACTTGTTGCAAGCTGAATTCATCTTCTTGAACAACTATAGGACAGATTTCTATTTGTAAGAAAGACAACTGAGTTGTCTGGAGGTCAGATGCCATTGTATTTCTCATCTGGAGGCTGTATTTTGACCTATGACAGTTAATCGTTGTAGAGAACTGTAGGCTTTGCTTTTTGTACCCATCCACTCTGCACTAAAAGGCTTGGCGTGGATGCATTCATTTGAATGAGGTCACTGGCCTACATGGTAAGAGTTTATTGTAATGCGTATTTTAATTGTGATTTGGCAGGTCATATAATATCAGACTTCAACTGCAATTGGAGGATTGTCTAACTTACAATCCTTTTCATCTGCTTTTTACTCTGAAGACTTCAATCTTCTCTCGAAGCTGCTACTGAGTCTTAGGACCGTCCACTTTTCATCTCTCCCACCTGCCCATCCAACTATCACCCCACCACCTGGATAGTCTCTGGCCTTAAGGTCCATCTACACAACCTCAGATCATCTGTTCCTGCAGAATAGTTTGCAATGTTTTTTTCCACAATTTTCTCTGTCCCATCTAGAACTGTTTTTTTATAATTTGGGTAGGCCTTTTTAATTATGTCTTTGAATATAGATTTCAAAATAAAATATTTTTAAACACTTTTTAATATTTTAATTGTTCGAATATATTCAACTATTTCTGACCTCTGTGAGAACTCCTATTCCACATTGTCCACATTCTCCTTCCCATTCCTGCACAGACCTTTCTGTCCTCGGTCTGCTCAATTGTCAGAGTGAGGCTAAATGCAAATTAGAGGAACAGCATCTCATATTTTGCTTGGGCAGCTAACAGCCCAGTGGTATGAATATTGATTTCTCAGATAGACATGAAATGCTGGAGTAACTCGGCCTTTTCCACAGGCAGCATCTCCGGAGAGAAGGAATGGGTGACGTTTCGGGTCGAGACCCTTCTTCAGACTGAAAAAGTCTACCTTCGATTTAAACCAGCATCTGCAGTTCTTTCCTACACATACTTGATTTCTCTCACTTCAGGTAGCCCGGGGCATTCCCTCTCTCTCTCTCTCTCTCTCTATCCCTCCCCCACCAAAGTTGCACTCGCTTCTCATTTTCACCCCACAAACAGCTTACAATGGCCTGTTTCCTTTATCATCGTTACTTTTTTGCATATCTTTCATTTCATTGTTCTTTATCTCTCCACATTACCGTCTATATCTCTCGTTTCCCTTATCCCTAACCAGTCTGAAGAAGGGTCTCGATCCAAAACGTCACCCATTCCTTCTCTCCAGAGATGCTCCCTGTTCCGCTGAGTTACTCCAGCTTTTTGTGTCTAAAGCATCTTCTTGTCCACATTGACTATCCCCCAGCATTTTTTGAGCAGAATCATGAGGTATCTTGTTAGTTCAAACTTTCTTGGAAACAGAAACAAAAATGCAGGAGTAGGTTATTCAGCCTTTTGACTTTTATCAGCCATTCAGTACAAACGTGTTTGATCCTCTGTACTCAACACCAATTTCCTGCTCTCTCCAAGTGCCTTGATATGTTTTGTGTCCAAAATCCAATTTCCTGCTCACTCCAATTGCCTTGATATGTTTTGTGTCCATATAAACCCCCTTCTTTTATTTATCTTTCTTTTGTGATGTGGGCTCCACCACTTGATATTGATGGGAGTATTCTACAGGCTTGCTACCGTTAAATGAAGAAACTTCAGTTCTAAATGCCTGACTTAAAATCCTGCCACTGGCCCTGTTTCCAGACCCCAAAATTTTAGCCACAGGAAGCTTCGTCCCTATATCCATTCTATCAATCCCTGACAGAGGTCGATATATTTCAATGAGGTCTCCTCTTGTTTTTTTCTAAATTGCGATGAATGCAGGCCTAGTGAAACTAGTCTCTTTCCATATGACTGTCCTGTATTCCAGGAGTCACATTGATGAAACTTTGTTGCACATCTTGTTGCTTCGTTTCCTTGTCCTAGTGTGCTGGAGCAATTCAAATTCTGCTTCTTGCCTGTTTCCTTTGCAAATCCGTATGAAATGAGCTGCTTCTCGATGTAGCAGGAATTGAACGGAATGGTAATGCGTTATGTAAAATACTAATTCACAGTAAGTTTATGAAGCTTCTTGGAGAAAAAATACAGTGAATTACTTGATTATTTTCTTGTGGATAATTTTAAAGCTAGTGAATGTAAAACCTATTAAGCAGCTGTGATGCATTAGCTGTGTACAAAAAGCAATTTGCTGGAGGAATTTAGAAGGTCAGACAGCATCAGTGGAGGCAGAATTTCATGTTGAGACCCTCCATCTCATTTACTGCATCGCCAGTATGGGAATTGAGCTAGTGCGGGGCCTGTAGCTAGGGTTGCCAACTTCCTCACTCCCAAATACGGAACAAGTTGACGTCACCGCCCCACGTCCAACGTGACCTCACCCAGCCAGTGGCCACGTGACCCACCCCATCTCACCCAGCAACTCTGCGACATACCCTCACCCCCACACACACCCCGCAGCCTGGCAACACTGACCCTCAGCCCCCCCACACACACCCGGCAACACTGACCCTCACACCCCAGCAACACTGCCCCTCACCCCCTCCCCCACACACACACACACATGGCAACACTGACCCTCACCCTCCCCACACACACACACACACGGCAACACTGACCCTCACACCCCGGCAACACTGCCCCTCACCCCTTCACACACACACACGACAACACTGACCCTCTCACCCCGGCAACACTGACCCTCTCACCCCGGCAACACTGACCCTTACCCCCCCCCCCAACCCCGACAACACTGACGCTCACACCCTGGCAACACTGGCCCTCACCCCCCCCCCTCCCCCCTCCCCCCAACAACACTGTCCCTCTGGGTGTGTGTAAGGGGGGGGTGAGGGTCTGGGTCTCGGGGTTGGCGGTTGGGCATTGACGTGCCTGCTGCCCACTGGTCCATGCAGCCCCACCAACACATTCAACCACGGCGGTTGGGAGGCGGCGTGCGCAACACAGCGCCCCCCAGTGGGATGCCGATTTCAAGCATTTAGCTTGCAAGCATTTAGTGCGGGGCCCTAGAAAGTGCGGGGCCCGTAGCAAATGCTACTTTTGCTACTATGTTAATCCGGCACTGGAAATAATTGTAACCCAAAGTACCATTCCGGGTTATGATATCAAGAAATCTTTCAACATGTAACTTTTATCGATGGCGATGTGGTTTGGAATGAACTTTGGAGACATTAGTAGTGAAGTCAAACAGTGTTTCCAAGGCAATTTTATTTCTGAGTTACTGAATATATGTAATATATACAATCCATCTTCAGAAAGTCTTTATCTGGCATGCTGCCAATAAAGAGGCCCTCAGGCAAGCATTAGTAACATTTGGAGTTACCAAGGTTAATTGCTTTCTAAAGTTATACCTTACTGCACTGTTGAAGGGGGAATCCCACGCTTCAGAGAAAGCAGTTTGGAGCAGGGGAAAGTGAGGCAGAAATAGTGCGCTAATGATGAACGGATGTTTGGAAATCTATCAAACAATTGCAAAATATATCCGCATTCTGTGCAGTTATCCAGGGCAATCTCGATATTCAGGAAGTTTATTTACAATATGTATTCGGAGCGGAACAAAATGCAGAACATTGGTGATTTTATGTAAATTGAAGATCCCATGGCACATTTAAAAGAAGTGTAGTCACGTCGAATCAGGTTCATTGTCGTATGCGGAAGCATGGTGGGGTATAGGATAAGAACCATGAAAATCATGCTCGCAGCAGCATTACAGGCACATAGACTCAGTCAGCACGCAAATACATAAATCATACATAAATTACATATAAATTCAGCAAGATAGTAAGGGGTAGGACCAACTTTCCATCCTCCATGCAGTAAATTTTGAATCATCTATTAAAGGCTGAGTGTAGCTTTAAGATGATTACCTCGCTAGATACTGAGTCTGTGGCAGACTGCAGTCTGGGGCACGGCTATTGTCTGCAGGCCTCCTGAGCCATTCAGGAAAGGCCCCTGAAATAAAGAGTTGCTGAAGCACTGAGTCTTCTGTTCAGAATTCTCTCTCTTGAAGTTGCATAGAGAAACCAGGTACTATAGGAATAGGAATTCTTTATTGTCACATGTGACGAGGCAAAATGAGATTCTTTGCTTGCATACACAAATAGCAGCCCCCTACGGCGCTGACAAAGTTACAAAGCACGCTGGCTCCTCCTTTTGCCCCCCCCCCCCAACTGGTCCCCCATGCTGGGTCCCCATTGCCCCCCCCCCCCAACAGTTCCCCCATGCTTGGTCCCCATTGTCCATTGTTCTCCCTCCACCTCCCTCACGGCGGTCCCCCCACGCCGGGTCCTCCATTGTTCTTCCTCTCTCCCCTCATGATCGTCGTCCCACGCCGGGTCCTCCATTGTTCTCCTCCCTCACTCACGGTGGTCCTCCACGCTCTCATCGACTGTCGACCACGGGTCGACCCGCGAGGCATTGCCGCCGCTGCGAGGCTTCACCACTGCCATATGAGTATGATTAATACTCATCAAACCCAAGGGAGGTGCCGTGGTAGTCTGGCTGTGCTGACCTCCACCGCACTGAGGCCAGGCGCCAGCTCCCCTACTTATCCTTGGACCATGATCCAAACCATTTCTGATTTTATCACTTCTGGCTGTCTGCCCTCCACAGCCTCCAACATCGTTTCCCAGCCCTGCAAGGACCGGTTTTACCTTCTCCCCAAAATCCATAACCACAACTGCTCCATTGTTTCTGCCTGCTCCTGTCCCACTGAAATGGTTTCCACGTACCTCGACTCCATCCTGTCCCCCCAGTCCAATCTCTCCTGACCTATGTCCAAGATACCTTACACACACTTCATCTCTTTAATGACTTCCACTTTCCGAGCCCCACTCCCTCATCTTTGCTATGGACATTCAGTCACTCAACACCTCCATCCCCCACCACAAAAGGCTGTTCCTTCCTCGACCGCAGAACTAGCCAATTTGCCTCTACTAACACTCTCTCCACCTAGTGGAGCTGGTCCTCACCCTTGACAACTTCTCCTTCGACTCCTCTCACTTCCTCCAAGTCAAAGGCGCAGCTATGGGCACTTGTATGGGCCCAGCTATGCCTGCCTCTTTGTAGGGTATGTTGTCCAATCCCTGTTCCAGGCGTACACTGGGCCTATCTCTGAGCTCCATCTCCGTTACTTTGACAACTGCATCAGTGTTACCTCCTGCACCCATGCAGAACTCATGGACTTCATTAACTTCACCACCAATTTCCATCCTGCACTCAAATTCACTTGGACCATCTCCGACACCTCCTTCCCCTTTCTTGATCTCACAATCTCCATCACAGGAGATAGGCTATTGACTGACGTCTATTACAAACCCACTGACTCCCACAACTATCTCGACTACACCTTTTCCCACCCTGCTTCCTGCAAAGACTCTATCCCCTACTCCCAATTCCTCTGTCTACGCTGCATCTGCGCCCAAGATGGGGTGTTCCATACCAGGACATCCGAGATGTCCTTCTCCTTTAGGGAATGGGGCTTCCCCTCTTTCATCATAGATTATAAATTATGCACCTCGCAAGTGTCTCCTCGGTACCCTGCAGCTCTGCCCTTGCTCCCCCTCCCCCTAGTCACAACAGGGCCAGAGCCCCCTAGCCCCTACCTTTCACCCCATCAGCCATCACATGCAACACATAATCCTCCGACATTTTCGCCACCATCAACAGGATCCCACCATTAGCCACATCTTCCCATCCCTACCCTTTTCCACCTTCCGCAGACAGTTCCCTCTGCAACATCCTGGTTAACTCATCCCTTCCCACCCCTTCCCCAGGTACTTTCCCCTGCAACCGCAGGAAATGCAACACCTGTTCCTATACGTCGTCCCTCGATTCTGTCTTGAGGTCCTTTCTCGTTAGGCTGAGGTTCATGCACCTCATCCAACCTCATCTACTGTATCCTTTGTTCAAGATGTGGACTCTTATACATCGGCAAGACCAAACGTAGACCGGGCGATTGTTTTGCTGAACATCCTCGCTCAGCCCCCCTGTACCCACCTGATCTCCCAGTTGCCAATCACTTTAATTCCCCTTCCCATTCCCACACTGACCCTTCTGTCCTAGGGCTCCGTCAGTGTCATAATGAGGCTAAACGCAAATTGGAGGAACAGCATCTCATATTTCGCTTGGGCAGCTTACACCCCAGTAGTATCAATTTTGATTTCTCTAACTTCAAGTAACCCCTGCATTCCCTCTCTCTCCATCCCTCCCTCACCCAAGTCGCACCAGCTTCTCGTTCTCACCTAGCAAACAGCTAGCAATGGCCTGTTTCCTTTATAATTGTTACTTCTTTGCATATCTTTCATTCATTTGTTCCTTATCTTTCTACATCGTCATCTATATCTCTCATTTCCCTTTCCCCCGACTCTCAGTCTGAGGAAGGATCTTGACCCGAAATGTCACCCATTCCTTCTCTCCAGAGATGCTGTCTGTCCCACTGAGTTACTCCAGCAATTTGTGTCTATCTTCGGTTTAAACCAGCATTTGCATTTCCCTCCTACACTATAATACTCTGTTAGAATAAAAGAAAAACAATCTGGTGATATAAAATCAAAATAAGTTAGAGACTAGAACTCAGGCAGCATCTGTGAAAAACATGGATAGGCAGATTTCAAACAGAAATGGATGGAAATATATGCAGTAAGTCAGGCTGCATCTGTGGAAAGAGAAACTGGTTTGACATTTATGGTCATTGACTTTTCATCTGCTGCATGGCCACGACCTGAAATGTTAACTCTCCACAGATTCCTCCTGCCCTGTTACGTGTTTCTCGCATCTTCTGATAATTTAAAATAAAAACAGAAAATGTTGGAAATAGTGAGTCAGGCTGCATCTGTGGGAAAAGAGATAAACTGACGTGCCTTCAACTTGAAATGTTAACATGGCCCCTCTCCTCAAACATGCCGTCTGAGCTCCTGAGTATTTCCAGCATCTCCCACCATTTCTTGTTTTTATTTTTTATTTTCAGCTAATTTTGGGGGATTTTTATCTTCTGTTAATTTGTTTTATTGGCGTTTGTGGGCTTTCAGCTTATCCCTTCTTCAGACTGATTGGAGTAGTGGGGAGTGGGACAAAGCCTGACGACTGTGTTCCTGCATTCGACACCAACACCATTGTCAAGTTTGCAGACGACACAACGGTGATCGGGCTTATCACCAACGGGGATGAAACAAACTATAGAGCGGAGGTGCAGAACCTGGCGGACTGGTGCTCGGATAACAACCTGTCCCTAAATACCACCAAGACCAAGGAGTTGATCATCAACTTCCGTAGGTCACATAACGGGGAATATGCCCCGATCTCTATCAACGGGGACAGTGTGGAGAGAGAGTCCAGCTTCAAGTTTCTGGGCACTCACATTTCGGAGGACCTAACATGGTCCAATAACACTGCTGCGCTGGTCAAGAAGGCACAACAAAGACTGTTCTACTTAAAAGCACTGAAAAAGTCTGGTCTACCCCAACAGCTGCTGACGACCTTCTACCGCTGCACCATAGAGAGCATCCTAACACATGGCATCCCTGTGTGGTACCTCAGCTGCACGGAGGCAGAAAGGAAAGCTCTACAGCGGGTAGTCCATAGAGCTCAGAGGGCCATCGGAACACAGCTACCAGACTTGGAGGGCATCTACAACACACGATGCCTCAGAAAAGCCACCAGCATCCACAAAGACTCTTCACACCCCTGCAACAGTCTGTTCGAACTCCTTCCATCGGGCAGACGATACAAGGCCTTCTACGCCCGCACCTCCAGACTCAGGAACAGCTTCATCCCCAGGGCCATAGCTGCTATGAACCGGCCCTGCTGAGCCGGATGGTCACAACGCATAGATCAACTTGCACTTTACCCTGTCTAAAACTGTTACATTTGTTTCGTTGGGTTGCTGTTGTCTAAATTACTTAAATTATTGCATCGTATGGGAGGCGCATTCCCAATCTCGTTGTACCCCTGGGTACAATGACAATAAAGATATATTGTATTGTATTGTATTGTATTGGTAGATGAAGTTAGACACAAAATACTGGAGTAACTCAGCAGGTCAGGCAGCATCTCTAGATGAAAGGAATAGGTAAGGTTTTGGGTCAGACCCTTTTTCAGACTCAGATAGATGATTACAGGGAGAGGGTGGGGAGATGATTGGAAGATGGGTGGCATGTTACAAAGGCTAGAGATGGAAAGGCAGCAAAAGGGTACCAGATATGGAAAGAAGAGGGGTGATATGTAAAGCCTGACAGGGATTGGGATTGGATAAAAGGGAAATGTGTGTGCACCAAGGGATGGTAGATGAGCGTGTAGAGGAGGGGAAAGGAGCAGGGTGAATGTGATGGTGGGGAAAGTCTCTGTGTGTGTGTGTGTGTGTGTGTGTGTGTGTGTGTGTGTGTGTGTGGGGGGGGGGGGGGGGGATGGGGGGTGTAAGGGAGGGATGGTGGGGAGTGGCGGTTTACTTGGAATTGGAGAATTCAATGTTCGTACCGTTGAGCTGTAAGCTTCCCAAGCGATATACGAGGTGCTGTAGCTACTCTAGCAGAATGTCATGTGCCAGTAGTCTCTTCATTTCCGTAGTTAAATACGGAATATAAATAGTCGAGCCCTATTTGCCTCGATCAGTTTTGTAAATTAATAAGCTCCCTGTTGCATTGTTCAATTGTGTTCTTCGTACCTTAATTGTGTTTATTTACTTTTGTGTACATTTACAGCTAACAAAAAACAATTCATCTCGCCATGGACAAACTGGGCAGAAGGGCCTGTTTCGACACTTAAAACTATCGGTTTCGGTCTTAAAACCCCGCCTGTTAATTTTAAATCTTTCTGAACAGTGTTCCCTTTTCCCATTGCCTACTATGTAGTTTCTGATTTAATTCTGGAATCATGATTATTTTTGGTTTCTCCAGTTGAGGAAATAATTTCTCTCCGTCTACATTATTGAATCGAATAGCTCTGTTAAACCTCAGCTTATCTTTTTAAACTCGAGGGTGTGCAAGACATCTTGATGCAATCTGCCACCTTTAAGCCTTGAAGCCCTGCTGTTACTCTGATGAAATTGTGCTATAATTGCAATACCTATCTTGACCATTTAAAAAACTGCTTTGTAGAAACATAGGAGGGTCTGAAGAGTGCCTCGACCTGAAACTTCACGTATCTATGCCCTCAAGTTGTTGCCTGATCTGCTGAGTTACTCCAGCACTTTGTGACCTTTTAAAAACTGCTTTGTTATCTTATGGTTCACATTTACAAGGTTGGGACGCTGTACTAACTATTTGCTTTATTTCAGGTATAATCTGCCAGTAGTGATCATTGTAGTAAACAATAATGGAATTTACAGTGGACTGGATGAGGACTCTTGGAAAACGATGGCAGAATTAGGGGAGCCTTCAATTGTGTGAGTAATGAGGATTTTTTCTGGGTTAATACATTTCTTGCCTCATGTAATAAAGTGTAAAACCTGAGAGCTTCCTTTTGAAAGCATAAAACTATATCTGGAACTGATACATTTCTGCCAATACATACAACTGGCTCCTGCACAAGCCCTTCTCGACACACTTGATTTAATTGACTAGACTGTCAAACTTAATGAAACAGAAGTACATCTGCTTGCTTTATGCTGATTGTAACACATTTCTTAAGTTAATTAGAAACTGGTATCATGTGGATTCTTGGTAATGAAATCTGATCAACCTTGCACAGTTTCACCCAAAGCGCAGGGGGGGCGTTTTAGCCGAGGGGAAGAATTGTTCCCTTCTTTTGATATTTTTCCCCTTATTTTTCCTTATTATTGTATTTTAGTTCCACCCAATACAACAGGGTATGAATGTGGTCCATTTGAAATATTAATCAAACAAGTTAATGTTCTTGGTTTGGGTTTGGATAGCCCCTGCCAGTTGCTTGCATGTTACGATTATACAAACATACTGGCACTGCGGCACAGTGAGCAAAATGCTGCCTCACATCTCCAGCGATCATCCCTTGACATTCACCATCATGAAGTGCTTTGAGAGGCTGGTTATGGAATGCATTAAATGCAGTCTACCAAGCAACTGTGACACATTGTAGTTCACAACAGGTCCATGGCTGATGCCATCTCCCTGGCCCTACATTCATCCCTGGAAGACCTGGATAAGACTTCTACTTCCCCCAGATCCAAGGCGTAGCTTTGGGCACTCGCATGGGCCCCAGCTATGCCTGCCTCTTTGTAGGGTACGTCGAACAATCACTGTTCCAGGCGTACGCTGGCCATATTGCCGAACTCTACCTCCGCTACATTGACGACTGCATTGGTGCTGCCTCCTGCATCCATGCAGAACTCACTGACTTCATCAACTTCACGACTAATTTCCATCCTCCACTCAAATTCACTTGGACCATCTCTGACATCTCCCTATCATTTCTCGATCTCACCATCTCCATCACAGGAATCAGAGTATTGACTGACAACTACTACAAACCTACTGACTCCCATAGCTATCTTGACTACACTTCTTCCCACCCAGCTTCCTGTAAAGACTCTATCCCCTACTCCCAATTCCCCCGTCTACGCTGCATCTGCGCCCAGGATGAGGTTTTTCATACTAGGTCATCGGAGATGTCCTCATTCTTTAGGAAATGGGGGTTCCCCGCTTCCATATTGGATGAGGCTCCCACTAGGGTCTCCTCTATATCCCGCAGCTCCGCTCTTGCTCCCCTCCCCTTATTCGCAACAAGGACAGAGTCCTCCTTGTCCTCACCTTCTGCCTCATCAACTGTCGCATACGGCATATAATCCTCCAACACTTTCGCCACCTCCAACGGGATCCCACTACTGGTCACATCTTCTCATCTCCATCCTTTTCTGCTTTCTGCAGAGACCATTCCCTCCGCAACTCCCTGGTCAACTCGTCCCTTCCCACCCAAACCACTCCCTCCCCAGGTACTTTCCCCTGCAACTGCAGGAGATGCAACACCTGTCCCTTTACCTCCCTCCTTGCCTCCATCCAAGGACCCCAACAGTCTTTCCAGGTGAGGCAGAGGTTCACTTGCACCTCCTCCAACCTCACCTACTGTATCCGCTGTTCCAGGTATCAACTTCTGTACATCGGCGAGACCAAGCACAGGCTCGGCGATCATTTCGCTGAACACCTCCACTCAGTCCGCTTTAACCAATCTGATCTCCCGGTTGCTCCGCACTTCAACTCCCCCTCCCATTCCCAATCTGACCTTTCTGTCCTGGACGTCCTCCACTGTCAGAGTTAGGCCCACCGTAAATTGGAGGAACAGCACCTCATATTTCGCTTGGGTAGCTTACACCCCAGCGGTGTGAACATTGACTTCTCTAACTTCAAATAGCCCTTGCTTTCCCTCTCTCTCCATCCCCTCCCCTTCCCAGTTCTCCTTCCAGTCTTACTGTATCTGACTACATTCTATCTTTGTCCCGTCCACTCCCCTGACATCAGTCTGAGGAAGGGTCTCGACCCAAAATGTTGCCCATTCCTTCTCTCCAGAGATAGAAACATAGAAAATAGGTGCAGGAGGAGGCCATTCGGCCCTTCGAGCCAGCACCACCATTCATTGTGATCATGGCTGATCATTCACAATCAATAACCCGTGCGTGCCTTCTCCCCATATCCCTTAATTCCACTAGCCCCTTAAATCCATCCAGTGATTTGGCCTCCACTGCCCTCTGTGGCAGAGAATTCCACAAATTCACAACTCTCTGGGTGAAAAAGTTCCTTCTCACCTCAGTTTTAAATGGCCTCCCCTTTATTCTAAGTCTGTGGCCCCTGGTTCTGGACTCGCCCAACATTGGGAACATTTTTCCTGCATCTAGTTTGTCCAGTCCTTTTATAATTTTATATATCAGCCTGTCCCGCTGAGTTACTCCAGCATTTTGAGTCTACCTAGAGATGCACCTGCGTCAGACTACAGGTCTGCTTTTAAGACCATTATCCCATCCAAGCTCTTCTCCAAACTTGTGGAACTTGGAGTCAGTACTCATTTCTGCAACTGGATCCATGACTTCCTGACCAACAGACTACAATTAGTGAGGATAAAGAGCAGATCATCCTCTACGATAATCCGCAACACGGGGGCTCCGCAAGGATGCGTTCTCAGCCTCTTTCTTCACTCCTCATACACCCACGACTGCATAGCCAAGTATAAATCCAACTAAATGTACAAATTCACGGACTACACCACCATAGTAGGCCAGAGATCAAATAGTAACGAGACAGAGTACAGGAAGGAGATTGAGAACCTCATAACCTGGTGTCAAGACAACAACCTTTCTCTCAGTGTCAGCAAGACAAAGGAGATAGGATCGACTTCAGGAAAGGAAGCAGAACACGTACCTCGCACACGTACATTGCAGCGCTGAAGTAGATATGGTTGAAAGCTTCAAGTTCCTAGGAGTAAATATCACCAGCAACTTGCAATTGGATCCTCGTCTTCCGCATCAGCAGATCTCTGTCAGTACGAATTGGCAGCACTACTTCTCCCTCGATGGTCAGCACAGGAGCACCTTAAGACTGTGTGCTCAGTCCCTTGCTCTACTTTCTCTATACCTATGACTATGTAGTCAGACATAGCACCAATGCCATCTTTAAATTACTGAACTACTATCTACCTCATTGGTGATCCTTGGACTATCTTTGATCGAACTTTACTGGCTTTACCTTGCACTAAACGTTATTCCCTTATCATATATCTGTGCACTGTGATTGGCTCTATTGTAAGTTCAGACCAACCTGAAGAAGGGTCTCAACCCGAAACGTCACCCATTCCTTCTCTCCAGAAATGCTGAGTTACTCCAGCTATTTGTGTCTATCTTTGGCTCTATTATCATGTACTGTCTTTCTGCTGACTGGTGAGCACACAACAAAAGCTTTGCCCTGTCCCTCGGTAAACGTGACAATAAACTAACAATGAAAGTGCACTGATGATACCACAATTGTTGGATGTATAACACGTAACAATGAGTCACAGGCAGGAGGAAGATTTAAACGATGCCAGAACAGCAACCTTGCTCTCAACATTAGAAAGATCAAGGGGCTTGACTTCAGGAAGGAAAACCCTGGAGCCATGAACCTGTTTTCATTGATGAGACTGAGGTGGAGAGAGTCAGCAGCCTCGAGTTCCTGGCATTCATATTTCTGAAGGTCTATCCTGGGCTCCGTACATTGATGCATTCACATAGAAAGCTCATCAATGCTTCTACTTCCTCAGAAGATTGAAAAGATTTGGTCCGTAGTCAAATAGTTAATCAAATATCTACAGCAGTACGCTAAAGAGTATACTGATTGGTTGCATCATGGCAGAATTCAGTAACTCAAAGGCCCAGTTAGTGACCTCTTCGCCATCAAAGGGATATCAATCAGATGAAAAGTTGAATGGAGAATTGGTGGATGGAATTTAACCCGAACAAGGTGATGCATTTTTTAAAATCAAATAGGTCTAAGACACACAATACTTGGTAGAAAGAATGTTGATGAACAAGGACGACTAGGGAGTTCAAGTCTATGAAAGCATAGAACAGAGATAGGGTTGCGAAGCAGGCATATGGCATGCTTGCCTTTGTAGTTCGGGCATAGAATATAAAAATTGGGTGGCATGTTGCAACTTTACTAAACATTGATTAGACTGTGCTTGTGGTATTGTGTGCAGTTCTGATTGCCACACTGTAGGAAGTATATGGACTTGCTGGAATGAGTACAGAAGCAATTCACTGTGATTTGCTTAGATTGGAAGACTTTAATTATAGGGAGAGATCAGACTTTCCCCAGAGCGAAAGAGGATGAGGGGTGACCTGAAACAGGTGAATTAAATTCGAAGAGACAGAGATAAGATAGATAGTCAGGATCTATTTCCCATGGGAGGGATATCATAAAGTAGAGGCATTGGCTCAGGGGAGAGAAAGGAGGTTTAAAGGGAATTTGAGAGGAGAGATTTTACATACAAAGTGGTTAATAGGGGAATTTTCTGCTATAGGAAGTGGTGGAATCAGATACAGGCACTATTAGTCATTTAGTCAGGCAAATGCAGTAATGTGGGTGGGCAACGGTCAGCATGGACTTGATGGGCCAAAGGGCCCATTTCTGTGCTGTACAACCGAAGCCTAAATATAAAGCTGGCAAAAATCGGAAAAATGCATCTTGTTTGTTCTGTGGATACTCAAAAGACTGTTGATGCAGTTGTTAAGCAAATCTGTCATTGTTCCACACCATAGCTATTTGGGCGGAGAGCTAATTAAATCTGCATGCCAGTGTTTTGTGCCTGAGTAGAAACCTGACTGCCATACTGCAGTTCAAGTGGGGAAACCACATATTGTGGACACATGCCACACATTGCCTTGCCACTCTCCTCAAAAGGACCAATGATGGTTGATTAGAGGCAGCATCTGTTCTTGGAGGTGGGGGTTGTGAGTGAGAATCAAGAACTTTATTCATTTTCACCCCTCCCTATTTGCAAAATCTTCTTCCACACTGCATTCCAATAATAACTGACTTCCTGTGTTGGTCCCTTCCTTGGACCAATATTTTCTTTAGCTCACTGAGTCAGACACCCTATAGTCTACTCCATTAAACTCATTGTCTACCTCTGTCCCCTTAAAAATTGTACTGAAAGCCCCACACTATGACTAAACTTCAACTTGCTCCTTCAAGTATCTCCATACTGTTATCCCACTTTCACATCCACTTCCTACACCCTGAGGACAATTTATTGAGGTCAATTAACCTTTAATTTGCAAGTCCTGGGGTTGTGGGAGGAAACCGGAACACCCAGGGAAAACTCACACAGCAACAGAGAGAACATGCAAACTCTACACCGACAGCACCCGAGATCAGATTCGAAGCCAGGTCTATGACACTGCAATGCAGCAGCTCAACCATTTTAAACCAATCTATGCAAAGATACAATTTTGGTCAATCAAAATGACAGAAGGTAGCAAGGCATGACTTTCACTCGGTAGAAATGGAGCTGCAGCTATGTTACAAAAACAGCAGGTGTTGGAGAAAAGTGAAGGAGTTCACATTGAATGTTGAGTGGCTGAGTGGGTTCTGCAAAAACACCCATGTGATCAAAGGGAGAATGTACAATCTCTGTACAGACAGCACCCGTAGTCAGGATCGAATCCGGGTCACTGGTGCTCTACTGCTGCCCACAGTGCTGCCCAAGATAGAGGAGCAGATATGTAGACAGGTCACAGAGAAATGTGAGACTAACAGAGGATTCACTTAGGGATTCTGCATTCACGAAGGAGGAGGATGTTATAGTTGCTGAATGCAAGCGGACCGCCAGTGAAATTCTAGAGTATGTTGTTGTAAAAAGGAGGAGGCATTAGGGGATTTAAAGGTGGATAAATCCCCAGGTTTCATGAGGTGTTTTCCAGGCTACTATGAGAGGCGATTGTTGGTGCTCTCACAGATTTTTAAATAATTGCTGGTCACGGGTGACATCCCAGATGTCTGGAAGACAGCACGTATGAAGGCTTTAATCAAAATGGGCTGCAGGCATAAACCAGGTAATTACAGGCCTGTGAGTCTAATGTCAGTGGAAGTTATTGGAAAAAACCTGAAGTACAGGATTAACGTACACTTGGAAAGGTAGGAATTAATCAAAGATAATCACCATGACTGTTAGAGATAGGGCATGTCTGAACAATTTGATAGATTTTTTTCAAAGAGTTAACACAATGTATTGATGAAGACAGCATGTTTTATATTGTCTGCATGGACTCAGTATGGTTTTTGACATGGTCCACATGGGGATTTTCTTCAAAAAGTTAGAATCTATGAATCCAAGATAAATTGGTATTTTTTGGATCTAAAGTTGAATAGGAGGCAGAGGGTGATAGTGAAGATTATTCTGTTTTTATTGATCATTACCTGTGATGTATGACAGGGATTGGTACTGGGACCTTTATTGATTGTTATGCACATTAAGAACCTGGATATGAAGTAGACGGAGAAATATCAAGTTTGCAGGTGACTCGAAAATCAGCAGTGTTGTTGAGAGTTAGAATAGCCAAAGTTTTTGGCCCACCATGCCCACGTCGATCTATCTGTATTTATCAGTACTTGGTCCGTAGTCTTCAGCACCTTGGGAATTCAAGTGCTTGCCTCCATACTTGTTAAGTATTAGGTTTCTCCCTCCATCACCTACTCAAGCATTCCATTCCAGATTCCAACTAGCCTTTGGGATGAAAGGTTCAACCTCGGATCCCCTCCTCTTAAGCACCTACTCTTTAGTCTAAGCGCTGGTAAATAACATTACCATTGATGGCCGACATGGACATGATGGTCAAAAAGGCCTCTTTCAGTGCTGTTTGACAATTGTTCTGTGATTATTGATACTTTTCCCCTCCTGTTTATGAATTGTGATTATGCTCAGGTTCCTTCCCCCCTCCCCCTAAAGTGCAGTTGTTTTCCAATTTAAATTGTGGAGCTAATATTACAAGGGTGTAATTTGTAATATTTGTTATTCATCTGCCATTCTTGGTAAAATTTAAACCTAGATAGAAATTAATTTTGGCTGCACATATAATTTCTTCACCTGTGCAATAAATATAAAGTTTGGTAAACCTTCAAGAAGAAATCTGTAACCCAGGTTTAGACCATAGAAAACTACAGCACTGGAACAGGCCCTTCAGCCCACAATGTCTGTGCTGAACATGATGCCAAGATAAACTAACCTGCTGCCTCCACATGATCCATATGCCTCCATTCCATGGATATCCATGTGCCTATCTAAATGCCACTTTCCTGAGACGTGATGTCAGTTTCATGTGTAGATGCAGCATCCACCCTCAAAACCCTCAGGAAATTCAGGACATTTGCTAAAATGTGTGCAAACTCTGTTCTCTCAAACTTCCTGACATCCTTGCCATTATCATTTTGACTGCACTATGGTATTGGTTCCTGCAGGAAGTTGGTATTCCCTGAGTTTTCCAGCAGTTGCACTGGAAAATCTGCTTGCCGAACACTGTTTCAATGACTCCCTTCAATTTCAGGTTGTTTGCATGTTTTTGATTTAAATGAGTTAATTTACATTTGTTTCTTACATTTTTAAGGGTTTTGATTTTATTTAATCAAAAGAGCACATGAATATCTGTGATTAACAGATCACAGAGATCTGTGACATTGACATTCATCTTCACAATTAAATCTGACAGTCTGACGGTTGTTCAGCTCGTGGGCGCAGTTATATCGAGACATGTGACTGCAGATGCTGGTATCTGGAGCAAGTAACAAGAGACTGGAAAACCTCAGCTGGTCAGGCAGCATCTGTGGAGAGAAATGGGCGGTCGAAGTTTTGGGTCAGAACTTTTCATTTGGACAGAAAATGTAGATGGGGATAGCTTGTAGTGAGGAAGTGGGGTGGGCAGGAGGATGGATCTAGTCAAGGAGGGGTTGATTAGCAGATTGAGTCAGATGGGGAGAGAAGGGTTAGTGACAGGCTGTGGGATGCAAAGAGCTGATGGAATCACAGATGAAAGTACTGTGAAGCATGGAACCAAATAAGGGAGGCAGTGGGAGGAGTGTGTGGGTGATTGACAGACGTTTGAGTGGGGAGGGGAGGATAAAGAAACTGGGTGATAGGAGGCTGAGGGAATGTGGAAAAACGGATGTACGTGAGAGGACCTGGGTAGACCAGATGGAGAGAGAAAGGTGGAGAGGAGGTGCAGTTCATCTGAAACTGGAGCATTCAGTATTCATGAACTCAGGGTGTGGATGGGTGTGATTGGGATGTTGTAGCCTTTACAGAAACCTGGCTAAGAAAACAACTGGACTGGCAGCTTAACGTTCCTGAATACAGGTGATACAGGAGATAGAGGTGGGCAAAAAAGAGGAGGGTGTGTTGCTTTGTTGATTAAGGAAAATGTTATGGCAGTAAAATGATATGATGGTTCACCCTGTGAAGTTGTATAGGTGGAGCTAAAAGGAGGATGATCACATTGTTGTTTTGCTTCATAGTGACTATCTCCCCTCTACACTTTCAGTCCAGATGAAGAGTCCCGATGCATAATGGAGACTGTCCATTCCCCTCTACGGATGGTGTCTGACCTGTGTTCCTCAGTAGCTTACTTTTTGGCACAACTGATCACTGTCAAAAGTGTTTCTGGGTGCGCTACTAGACCCATTGTAGCATGGAACTTGACCAATCAAACTAGGACTGGCTAAGTTCAGGCAGTTCTTGTTGGAGGATAGGCTGAAGTTGTGAGTGATGAGGATAACTCGCTGTTCCCATGAATTTTTGGACTGTATTCTTTTACTTGTGCACCCCTTGGGAAAATACAGTGTTATCAGGTCAGCTTTGGACATTATAGCCTTGAGATAGAACATTTGGAACAATTAGGTATTGGTTAGGTCATGCTAGAGTTAGCACATGGATAAGTGACAAATGGTTATATGGTTCCTTGCCTTTTGTTTGACTACTTTAAATATAAAATTGACAGGGCAGAATCTTGTGTTCTGGAAGGAGTGCTGGACCCCCCCGATTTATGTCTAAGTGGTTACTTAAAACACATCACATGATAATCTTAAACCATATTACCGAGTGATGACGTCAAGCTGAAGGACCATCAGTTACCAGTTTCTCCTTTTTAACTCCTTTTTAAAAGAAAAATTGATGCCTTCGCCTCCTGAGACAATGAAAGGTTTTACCCAATTGCGTGAATTTTGAGATTGACTATTTTGCTGGATCCTTCTGTTTAAACATAATTAACCGGCTGTGTTTCTTTGTTGGTAAACACATTAAGTGACCTCCTTCTCTGTCTTCTTCAGGGTTCCTCCCACCACCCTCCTACCTAATGCTCATTATGAGCAAGTCATGACTGCTTTTGGGGGCAAAGGTTACTTTGTACGGACACCAGAAGAACTAAGAAAGGCACTAGTTTCATGTTTGGCTCAGGAGAAAATGCCGTCCCTTATTAATGTGATGATTGATCCATCATCTGGCAGAAAGAAACAAGTAAGTACATCTCGAAGGTATTTATTCACAAAATGCTGGAGTAACTCAGCAGGTCAGGTAGCATCTCAGGAGAGAAGGAATGGGCGACCTTTCGGGTCGAGACCCTTCTTCAGAGTGATGTCAGGGGGGCGGTACAAAGGAAGGATATAGGTGGAGACAGGAAGACAGTGGGAGATCTGGGAAGGGGAGGGGAGGAAAGGAACAGAGGAACTATCTAAAGTTGGAGGTCAATGTTCATACCACTGGGCTGCAAGCTGCCCAGGCGAAATATGAGGTGCTGTTTCTCCAATTTCCGGTGGGACTCACTATGGCACTGGAGGAGGCCCATGGCAGAAAGGTCAGACTGGGAATGGGAGGGGGAGTTGAAGTGCTCAGCCACCGGGAGCATCTGGAGGGGTGCATTTTGTGTCCATTAAGATGGACACAGCAGCAATCCTTGCGAGTGGGAGATGATGATGGAAGAGTTTCTGCCTCAGAGTAGATGCATTTCGCAGAACAGATGTTTTTCCACCTTGAGGAAGTTAACAATCCCGTGAATCATTTGAAACAAGCTGTTGCAAGAGTATTATCATAGTATTGACAGGAACTCAAGAAAGGATTGTCCTTTGACTGTTACCTTTGTCTGTTTGATGAAAGTTGAGGGGGGAAAACAAGAGCAGAGTGAAATGCATAAAATGTAAAAGACATTTGGACATGGATAGGACAGATTTAGAAGGATATTGGGCAAACGCAGGCAGGTGAGACTGGTGAGATGGTGCATCTTGGTTGGCATATGCAAGTTGGGCCGAAGGGGCTGTTTCCATGCTGTATGACTCTGGGCCGATGACTCTAAAGGAATAGGGTGGCACAGCGATAGAGTTGCTGTCTTACAGCGCCGGAGATCCGGGTTCGATCCCGACTACAGGTTCTGTTTGTATGCTCTCCCTATGACTGCGTGGGTTTTCTCTGGGTGCTTCAGTTTACTTCCATATTCCAAAAACTTGCAGGTTAATTGGCTTCTGTAAATTGTCCCTAATGTGCAGGATAGAACTGGTGTTAATGGGTGATCGTTGGTCAGCACGGACTCGGTGGGCCAAAGAGCCTGTTTCCACTCTCTATCTCTAAATTAAACAAGTTAATAATTCAGTGTGTGAACCATTGTTCTATTCAAGTTTGGGGATTTAAACAAACAGGTATTATATGTTCATGAACATGTCTGTGTTTCGTGGTGAAGGAAGTATTGTTCATTTTGTTTAAATGTTATTTCATTTATTTTATGTGCACAAGTGAATATTGGGAGAAGGTCACAGCATTTCAGTTTGGACATGGCCGATTATTTAGATTTTTATTCAAATGCTAAGATTTGCATATGAGCAGTAACAGTGATGGAATACTGCACTTTCATGATTCATTGATAACAGTTAAATAATATCTCACATTTTCATCATTAAGCATTTTGTCTCTCTCCTATTTGGTCTTTCAGACGTAATGTTATTGAATCATACAAAACCGAAATGGGCTGTTTGGCGCAGCTTGTCCATGCTGACCAAGATACTTCGTCTAAGTTAGTCCCATTTGCCCGTGTTTGGTCCTATCCCTCTGTACCTTTTGTATCCATGTACCTCTCAAAGTGCTTTTTAAATATTGTTATTGTACCTGCCTCAACTTCCTTTGGCAGCTTGTTCCATATATTCACCACCCTCTGTGTGAGAATGATGTCCTGCCATCTATCTATCTATATCTAAAACTCAGATCTTGTGTATATATTTTTTTGTGGTTTGGCCTGATATATTCGTAACAGCGATTGCAGCAAAACGGCGGACCGTAGCGCGACGGTTTTCTCACCGCCTCAATCGCCAATCTCGCGCTCGCTCGGCCGTGATATTTTCATTTAATTTGGTCGCGTGTTTTTTAAGTTACAGAGGTTTTAAAGCGCTGCCCCCCCCCTTTTTCAGGGGGGCGCTGCGGTGCAGATTTAGTTTTCAGCTTGTGACGGCTACATTGTTTCGAAAAGTTTCCAGAAAAGCACTGATTGTTTTGTTATTGCAAGTCAAGTCAAGTCAAGTCAAGTCAATTATATTTGTATAGCATATTTAAAGACAACCCATGTTGACCAAAGTGCTGCGCATCTGATTAGGAAAAAAAAAAAAAGAGAGTTATAGTGGTCACTTGACATACACAGATCAGGAGGACGGGCCCAACGGGCACACTTGGAGAGTAAGAGTGGGGCTGGGGGAGGAGAGAATGGGGGGTGTGGGGACGGGCCCAACGGGCCCGCTTTGCTAGTTTCTTATTAAAACTTTCCCCTCTCACCTGACACCTATGCCCTTGATTCCTCTTGATTCTTAATTCCCCTACCCTGGGAAAAATACTCTGTGCATTCTCCCTATCATGATATTGTAAACTTTTGTAAGATCAGCCCTCATCCTCCTGCGCTCCAAAGAATAAAGTCCGCACATGCCCAACATCTCCCTGTAGCTCTGGCCTCGAGTCCTGGCAACATCCTCGTAAATCTTCTCTGCACTCTCCCCAGCCTAATGACATCCTTCATGTAGCAGGGTGACTAACGATCCAAAGACACAATACTCCTAGTGTGGTTTCACCAATGTCTTGCATCTTACTTTGAGTATTTCCAGTATTTTATTAATCATGCATTACTTGAACTTCTACTTCAAAAAAAAGCCCAGTTGGAGGTGTGAAGAGAAATGTGTCTAGAGTTATATTATTTAATGGTCCTTGGATGTGTTGAAATTGATGGGACAAATACTTTTTTATCATTCTCAACTTTCTGTTATTTACTTTCAGGATTTCACCTGGCTGACTCTCTCCAAAATGTGACTGGATTACTTATAAAGAGATGTTGCAAATGTATCGCAAGCAAAATACCCAGATTAAAACAGGCTAACAGTCTTTTTTTGGTGAGGTTCAGCAAATCCAAAGAATTTCATTAAAATAGTATATATTACAAATTTTGAATATGAAACCTTGAGGATATTGAATGCTAATTTTCTTTATTGATTTTAGCTTCAAATTGATTTTTGTGTTCGGTAATTAGGGCTTTATTACTGAGATAAAATTAATTTATTGGTGCTATTTTAAATCTATACCAGTCATGTGAACCAAATTTTGCATTCAGTCTCATTGACCATATGCAAGTATCAGTAATCAATATATCAAGAAATAGAGAGAATACAATTATTAAGTTGTATGAGTAACTAAATATCACTATCACTAACATGAATTACAAATGTTTTACTTTGTTAATCTCCAATACAGAATGAAACATAAATTTATTTCTACTACTTATACAATATCCTGGGATAATTCAGTTGAGAAATTGTATTTCATTGTGGTAAATAAAAATAATTGTTAGCTTTTTTTATTCAGCTTCCTTTGTAATATAATTTGAAATATTTAGAGATAAGTTATCTGATGCCTGCTCAAAATTAAATGTAATAGTTGTGTAAGTAGTGAAGTTATATTAACATATTTTGCAATTGAAAGCTTTTATAATTGTTTAATATTTATTTCATTGTCTAATTTAACCAAGTTTTTCCTCAGCTCATAAGAAGAGGAAAGAATCAAGTTTTGGTTTTCTTAGTTATAGGTATAATGGCTGCATCAGTCATAAGAAAACAAACAATAACAAATCCAAGATAGACACAAAAAGCTGGAGTAACTCAGAGGGTCAGGCAGCATATCTGGAGAAAAGGAATAGGTGCCGTTTCGGGTTGAGGCCCTTCTTCAGACTGAGAGTCAGCGGAAAGGGGAATGTGAGATATAGACAGTACACAGGGCAAATGAATGAAAGATATGCAAAAAAAAAACAATGATCAAGGGAAGGCGGACCCCACAATGGTCCATTGTTGGCTGTGGGGTAGGTGATAACGAGTTATACAGACAGTGAAACTCAACAGGATGACAGTGAAACTAGTACAACTATAGTGGGGAGGGACATAGAGAGAGGGGATGCAAGGGTTATTTGAAGTTTGAGAAATCAATATTCATACCGCTAGGTTATAAGCTGCCAAGCAAAATATGAGTTGGTTCCTCCAATTTGTATTTGGCCTCACTCTGACAATGGAGGAGGTCCAGGACAGAAAGGTCAGTATGGGAATGTAAAGAGGAGTTAAAGTGTTTGGCAACTGGGAGATCACATAGGCCAAGGCGGACTGAGTGAAGGTGTTCAGCGAAACGAACGGCCAGTTTGCGCTTGGTCTCGCCGACATATAGGAGTCCACACCTGGAACAGCGGATACAGCAGATGAGGTTGGAGGAGATGCAAGTGAACCTCTAAGTTTAGAGCAGGTCTGCTTCTCTTTTTTATTACCTCTTTTAAAAAAAAACACTTTTTGAATTGTTTCTGGATGTTATGGACATTAATATGGGTCCTTTAATTAAATTTAAAAGTAGGATTCTAGATGATTGGAGTGAGTAAAAAGAGATGTAAATTACCCAAGAGTGGGGGAAGGTGGTTCACTTGTCACTTTAACATCTTAAACCTTGCTGATGGTGCTGATTAGTGAAATGTAAAGTTAAAATGAGGCTACGCAAGCAGTGAAAAGATATGAGGATAAAAATTAATTATTTGATATTTCGAGTGTATCGCATGCTACACATCAAGTACGCATTGGCGGAGTTAAAGGCTGTTATTTGCATTTCATTTGATCTTTTGTGATTCATTTTGTAGATCAAGTAAAGGAGATTGAAATTGTAACTGGCAGAAATAGCAGAGGCTGGAGCAGAAGTTCTACTAATCCTATTGATATTATTCATTATATGAAGGACAATACCCGGGCACCTTTGGACTGATTAAGTCCTTGAAATTGATTACAAATTAACTAAGATAGAGTTAAGTAATGGCTCTGGAAGTTTATTGAAGTAATTTTCACTTGCTTAAATCCACATATTACTGATATCCCATGAGCACTAAATCACCATTCGTAAGCAAAAACTATGAAGGATTTTTTTAAAGTTTAAAAAAATTAATTGTTCTGAGAAGCTGTGTGATTGCACAGATTAGTGACAGATCTGGTGCATTGTGATGCACAAATAGAACATTAAACTTCAAGCATAGAAAAGTACAGCACAGGAACAGGCCTTTTGGCCAACAATGTCTGTGCTGAACACAAAGCCAAGCTAAACTAATCTCATCTGCCTGCGTGTGATCCATACCCATCCATTCCTGCATATCCATGTGCCTATCTCAAAGCCTCTTAAACGCCACTGTCACATCTGCCTGCGCCACCACCCCTGGCAGCACTATGTATAAACACGAGCTCTCTATTGTTTTGCAGGCCATCGATTTTATGTTCATTGGTTACCATATGACTTGAAATACAAATGTAATTAGTAAGTTAACATGTGAAATTAAGATCCAACCTCCATCAAAGGGGAGCTTGCTGAGTGATGTACATTGGAACACAATATACCTTTGGCAATGCTGCTCTGACATTGGAGCCTGTGTATCTGTTGAAGAAACTACCTAGGTCTTAACTACTGAACGACAATAACATAAGATGAAAGGCCAACCGGTATCTGAGGTCCTTTCAGCTTGACTGCCACTGAGGCCAGCAAAAGCACTGGGGCCACAACAATGAAATTCTTAATGTTCATTGCTTTACAGTCACATGAACACAAAACAAATAATATACTATAAACACCAATGCAAGAAATTAATAATCAGTAATACTAAGTAACGCATAATAATGCAAACCAAAGTATGTAATGCAACCTAAACAAAATCCATTGTAGATAGTTCTGAGGTAGAGTCGATGTTAGGGTTGTGCAGTGTGGTTTAAGAGCCTTATTGATTGTAACCGGACCATAAATAGTACAAGCTAAAGTATGGAATGTAACCTTATACAAAGTCCATACTAGGGCTGAGATAGGGTTGTGCAATGTGCTTCACTTCAGTGTTGTCCCTCAGTGTTTACCTGTCTTATTGGTCCCTGGTTATCCCACGGTTACGTCTAACTATGCATATCACTCACACAATGAAATTCTGCTCTTATGGATTTGATGGTGGAGTCCAATACACAGCTTCATTTTAATGTCATTTCCACAGGCAATGCTTTATCAACATATTCACTTTGAAATCAAAACTACAGACACAATTTCTTGTGGATTTCTGTAACATTAAAAGCCTCACCAGCCGCACTTGTTAGCTGAACTTTTAAACATTTCATTATGATATTTAGACCTGTGAAGTAGTGATGTTAATTAATAATAAAATGAGTAAGTTCTAATAATAAAGTAAATGTTAACTTTAATCGATTAAGTTAAAGCATAATGATGCTTTTCGTTCGAAGCTAGTTTGATGCCTCGGATAGTTTGAATCTTGTATGACCCACATAAATGTTTGTTGGGTGGCAAAATGGCACAGCTGGTAGAACTACTTACATACTGCCAAAGGTCCTTCTGCAGTTGTACAGGGCCCTAGTGAGACTGCATCTGGAGTACCGTGTGCAGTTTTGGTCACCAAATTTGAGGAAGGACATTCTTGCTATTGAGGGAGTGCAGCTTGGGTTCACTAGGTTAATTCCCGGAATGGCGGGATTGTCGTATGTTGAAAGACTGGAGCGACTAGGCTTGTATACACTGGAATTTAGAAGGATGAGAGGGGATCTTATTGAAACATATAAGATTATTAAGGGATTGGACACGCTAGAGGCAGGAAACATGTTCCCTAAATATTGGGGGAGTCCAGAACCAGGGGCCACAGTTTAAGAATAAGGGGTAGGCCATTTAGAATGGAGATGAGGAAAAACTTTTTCACTCAGAGAGTTGTAAATCTGTGGAATTCTCTGCCTCAGAAGGCAGTGGAGGCCAATTCTGTGGATGCTTTCAAGAGAGAATTAGATAGAGCTCTTAATGATAGCGGAGTCAGGAGGTATGGGGAGAGGGCAGGAACAGGGTACTGATTGTGAATGATCAGCCATGATCACATTGAATGACGGTGCTGGGTCGAAGGGCCGAATGGCATACTCCTGCACCTATTGTCTATTGACCCGGGCTCGATCCTGATCTGGGGTGTTGCCTGTGTGGAGTTTGCAAATTCTCCTTGTGATTGCGTGGGTTTCATCCGGGTGCTATAGTTTTCTCTCACATCCCAAAATACTGTATCTTTCAATCAAACTTGGATGTTCCCTCAGATAAATGTAGATTTACAACAGTTCACTATTAAAGATGCAGAATTACTTGGTATTCTGCGGAGGCCATTAAAATAAGATGGTTTTATATCTTGGAAACACTCTGATTGACAATGCACATAAATGGAAAATAATTTCCAGTTGTAAATGGCAATCGTAATGAGCATTAAAATGGCTCATTAGTTGTGGATCAGGTTCTGCTGAGATTCCCATTATGAGACCTAGCAATTGACTAGTTGTATACAGAATGGGCTTTAACAGACTTGCTACTGGTTCTTGCATTTCCAACTTGCTACTGATTAATTTTTTTAAACTTTTTTATAGATTTTGATAAATTCAATTTTTTTAAAATCACAAATGCAATTTAAATCAGTTTGACTCCTGTAAATGAAACATATAGTTGTCCAGCTCATGATGTGGAGCATTGAGTCTGTTTACAGTGGAGAAATGCGAAGAAGATTTGGCAGGTTTGATTTATGAGTTACATTGCAACACTAAACATGCTTGTATTAAATTACCAGAACCACAGGAAAGGCTAAGAATTGTCATCAGGTGTTGGTGAGGCCAAGACTGGGAAGATTGATGCCAAGTCACTGAAAATAGTTTAATGTACTCTTGTATCAGAGAGAAATTTAGAGCTTAATAAAATACAAGTCTCTCTATGGAAAACGAATATGGCTGGTTTAGTAGTTCAAAGAGTCATTAAGCTTTCATAAGGAAATTATTGGAACTCAAAACTGAAGACTAATATAGAAACACAGAAAATAGGTGCTGGAGTAAGCCATTCGGCCCTTTGAGCCAGCACTGCCATTCAATATGATCATGGCTGATCATCCAAAATCAGTGCCTCATTCCTGCTTTCTCCCCATATCCTTTGATTCCGTTAGCCTTAAGAGCTATATCTAACTCTCTCTTGAAAACATTCAGTGAATTGACCTCCACTGCCTTCTGTGGCAGAGAATTCCACAGATTCACAACTCTCCGGGTGAAAAAGTTTATCCTTATCTCAATCCTAAATGCCTACCCTTATTCTTAAACTGTGACCCCTGGTTCTGGACTCTCCCAACATGGGGAACAATTTTCCTGCATCTAGCCTGTCCAATCCCTTAAGAATTTTAAATGTTTCTATAAGATCCCCTCTTATCCTTCTAAATTCCAGTGAATATAAGCCCAGTCGATCCATTCTTTCATCATATGTCAGTCCCGCCATCCCGAGAATTAACCTGGTGACCCTACGTTGCACTCCCTCAAGAGCAAGAATGTCCTTCCTGAAATTAGGAGACCAAAACTGCACACAATACTCCAGACGTGGTCTCACCAGGGCCCTGTACAACTGCAGTAGGACCTCCTTGGTCCTATACGCAAATCCTCTCGCTATGAAGGCCAACATGCCATTATCTTTCTTCACTGCCTGCTGTACCTGCATGCTTACTTTCAGTGACTGATGTACAAGGGCACCTTGGTCTCGTTGCACCTCCCTTTTTCCTAATCTGACACCATTCAGATAATAATCTGCCTTCTTGTGTTTGCCTGATTGTTGTGACTGATTCAAGTGTACCCCCACCCCAACATGTCACCCGTTCTGTGGATTCTGCTTCTGAATATTCGCAGTTTGTTGAAAGACAGTGGAACAAATTGCATTTAGTCTTTACACACTCTTTATCTTCTTCACTTTTCCCTGAAGGTTCTGACCCCCTTGTACTGATTCCTCAGGCACTATTTCATTGAAGTGGAGTCGGTCCAACAATTCAACAGGCACAGAAACAGGCCCTTTGGCCCTTTTTGCAAATACTGACCATCAAGTATCCATCAATATTAACCCCATTTATCAGCACTTGGTCCCTGGCCTTAACTACCCTTGCAGTTTAAGTGTTCATGTGGATTCTTTGTCAATGTCTTTAATCCATCACTCTCAGCCAGTGCATTCCAAACTCCAACCTTCCTCTGGGTGAAAAAAAATCCTCCTTATTCCCCCGTAAACCTCCTACTCCATACCTTAAACCCATGCCTTCAGGTTAAAGATAGTAATGGGGAAACATTTACTATTGTCTACCCTATTAAAAAAACATTTGAACTGGTACATTGATAGGATAGGTTTAGAGGGATGTGGGCCAAACGCAGGTAGGTGGAACTAGTGTAGTTGGGGCATGTTGGTTGGCATGGGCAGGTTGGGCCGAAGGGCCTGTTTCCACGCTGTATGATTGATTCTATAACTATGACTCATCCGTGCCTCTCATAATCTTGTATATCTCTTATCAGATCTCACTTCTCACTAATTTAGCATTCTTGACATTTTCCAGTAATTACCCTAGTTTCCTGTAACCCAGGCTACCTGTTGATGCCAATTACAGTCTGTTAATGAGTTGACTTAGTATGGCTAAAGGGTGAGACACGGGTTCATATGTCTGTGTGGACTTGCTGCTTGTTATATTAATGAATTGAGTTCACTGAATACTGAAATGTATTTTTAAATCGTAATTTCAGTCACAGCAAAGCAGCACCTTAGTGATAGTGAGCAGCACATGGCGTGAAGACCAGAAGACTGACAAGCTTGACTACAATTAATTGGACGAGTTTAATTATGTAGGGTATTGCAGAGATATGCAGATGATAGGGTATGGGTGTACATTTGACCTGATAAGATAATCTAATTATAAAGTCATTAGAAGAGACCTGGATTGGAGCACTGGAGGGTTGGTATAGTGTACAAATCTGATGAGCAACTTTTAAACTTAAAATCAGGAGCAGGATATTGAAGTTAGCTGGCAAACTCAAAATTGGTGGAGTTAGAGGAGCTTAAAATTGACCTATTATCTCTGAGTTTTATATGAAAAAAACAACCAGTTTTCCCAGCCTTGCCTCTGATGTGGATATGTGACAGAGCCAGGTTGTTGCTGTTGGATCACACACCCTGCAGAACTAGCTCCTTTCACACTTTGATTATTTCACGAATAAACGTGATTCAGAATAAAAATTATATACAAAACAAATACCCTGCAAAACTCGTAATAAATTCTTATTGTCCATACATTCAATATTGTTGGTGTTATATGCAGTCGTGTTAGCACCTCCCATTTTTACACATAACACGCCACTTGCATGGCTCCTGGGGTGATATCCCTTCCCTTATTTGAGGGGTGTTCTCACCAGACTCAGCCCTCCGCTCACTGGCCTCTCTTTGCTGTCTCCATTCTTGTTACATTAGGGTGAAGTTCTTCTAAAGGTTGCATTTGACCAACGTTAGATTTCAAGCATGCTGCTTGAAAATCATTAGCCTACTTAAAATAATTCATCTTTGTTGAAGTAATAAGATAGAAACATAGAAAATAGGTGCAGGATGAGGCCATTCGGCCCTTTGAGCCAGCACCGCCATTCATTGTGATCATGGCTGATCATCCACAATCAATAACCCGTGCCTGCCTTCTCCCCTTATCCCTTGATTCCACTAGCCCCTAGAGCTCTATCTAACTCTCTTAAATCCATCCAGTGATTTGGCCTCCACTGCCCTCTGTAGCAGAGAATTCCACAAATTCACAACTCTCTGGGTGAAAAAGTTCCTTCTCACCTCAGTTTAAAATGGCCTCCCCTTTATTCTAAGACTGTGGCCCCTGGTTCTGGACTCGCCCAACATTGGGAACATTTTTCCTGCATCTAGCTTGTCCAGTCCTTTTATAATTTTATATGTCTCTATAAGATCCCCTCTCATCCTTCTAAACTCCAGTGAATACAAGCCTAGTCCATTCAATCTTTCCTCAGATGACAGTCCCGCCATCCCAGGGATCAATCTCGTGAACCTGCACTGCCTCAATTACAAGGATGTCCTTCCTCAAATTAGGAGACCAAAACTGTACACAATACGCCAGATGTGGTCTTACCAGGGCCCTATACAACTGCAGAAGAACCTCTTTACTCCTATACTGAAATCCTCTCGTTATGAAGGCCAACATGCCATTAGCTTTCTTCACTGCCTGCTGTACCTGCACGCCAACTTTCAGTGACTGGTGTACAAGGACACCCAGAACTCGCTGCACTTCCCCCTTACCTAACCTGGCACCATTGTGATGATAATCTGCCTCCTTGTTTTTGCCGACAAAGAGCTGATGACTAGTTATATATAAATAACTAAATAGTTACTTAAAATTAATAGGACTATTATTTCTCATCTGGTCCGGTGATGTTCAATAAGGTTTGCAAATGGCCATGAAAGTGGGCGCACAAAACTCTGAAGTTTGAAGTGTAGTTTATTGTCACGTGTGCCGAGGTATAGTGAAAAGCTTTTGTTGTGTACTAACAAAGTTGTGAGCCGTCCACAGTGTACAGATACATGATAAAGGAAAGAACGTTTTGCAAGAATGCAAGATAAAGTCCAGTAAAGTCAGATTGAAGACAGTCTGAGGGTCTCTACGGAGGTAGCACAGGACACTGATGCAAAGTGCACGTGATGCCACGTTGATCAAGGGTTTCCACATACCTACCCAATGGCTGACAGAAGTACACGGCTGACAGACATAAATGCTGGCACTGGCATTGTGGGGTCCTGTACTGCACCTGCATCTTCTATCTATATACTAAAACTCGTTTGTTCTCTTGTTCCTGAACTACAGCCAAAACGGTACACGATAGCGTGACTCATCGTCGTCCCATAGTCCTATGGAAGACGTTTCATTGAAATCGGTATTATATTTTATAAGATATTCACATTTTAAAGTTGAAAAAACAACGCATGTGCATTTGGGGCTCCCTTGATCTGGTATTTACGTAAGATGGCCGCCGCATCCGCACGTGCGCAGAACAAATGCGTCCGTGCCTGCGCAGTTGGGGCCCGTTGAGCAGGGCTCGGCCGCCTGTCTCTTGGGGGCAGGAGAGCCAGGTCTGGTGCCGGGGGAAGCAGCTGGAGCCTGGGCCTGGACATAACTGGGTAACCGCGGCGGTGAGGCCAGGTGGTGGAGGCCTGGGAGTGGCGCTGGGCCTGCCCTTGGCTCCCCCGTCCCCTCTCCTCTCCCTGGCCCACTCAGGGCCTTCCCTACGCCGCCCGGAGTCCAACGGCTCAGCAACAGTGGGAGAGCTGTCGCTGTCTACCAGTGAACATCCCCGCACCGGGATGGGACAGGACTCTTTCCCCCCCTCCCTCTCCACCAATGGAGGCCGCCCGGGCCAGGAGGCAGGTTGCTACGGCAACCGTGGATTGGGGGAGGGTGGGGGAGGGAAGGGGGGTGGAGGGGGGAAGGGGGAGAGGGGAGGGATGGAGGGGGTAGAGGGGAGGGTGGGAGGAGACGGTGCTGTGCCAATGCAGGAGTGGTTTGGCCCCAACGTGTCCACTTGGTCTAGTCTCTCAATGTTTGACAATTCAATGTGCCATAACCTTAATTGTTATGTAAAATGGATTTGGAACTGCTTGCAGGCTGCTTGCTATAATACTTCTTTTGTCTGTTTTCTTGGCTTGTGTTCAATGTGCTTTTCTATATGTTAATATCTTCAGCACTCTACATGAAGTTCTCTCGTTAGTGCTAAAGCACGTATGTGAAGATTCAAAGCTTGTGAAACTATTTGCTAACAAACCCGGCTGGCTTGGTAGGGCTTCTGCGGGGCATTTAGAACGGCAGAGAGAAAGAGTAAAGTCTGTGCCAAGCTGGATATTCATAGATAGGTTACAACACTGGATTAGTAAATTCGTAGGTGACACTAAAGTGGGTGATACAAAAGTTAATGGTTCTGCAGATAGTGAAGATGGTTGTGAACAATTGCAGCAGGATCTGGATTGATTGGCTAGGTGGGCTGAGGAATGGTTGATGGAATTTAATACAGAGAAGTGTGAGGTGTTGCATTTTTGGACGTCGAACAAGGGCAGGACGTACACGGTAAATAGTAGGCCTCTGGGTAGAGTTGTAGAGCAGAGGGATCTAGGAGTACATGTGCATTGTTCCTTGAAGGTCGAGTTGCAGGTAGATAAGGTGGTCAAAAAGGTTGGCATCCTGGCCTTCATCAGTCAGAGTATTGAGTATAGAAGTTGGGAGCTCATGGGTGCAGTTGTATAGACATTGGTGAGACCGCATTTAGAATATTGTGTTCAGTACTGGGCACCATGTATAGGAAAGATATTGTCAAGCTTGAAAGGGTTCAGAAAAGATTTACGAGGATGTTGCCAGGATTAGAGGTTGTGAGCTGTAGAGAGAGGTTGAGTAGACTGGGTCTCTATTCCATGGAGCACAGAAGGAGACGGGAGATCGTGAAGAGGTATATAAAATCATGAGAGGAATAGATCGGGTAGATGCACAGAGTCTCTTGCCCAGAGTAGGGAAATCGAGGACCAGAGGACATAGATTCAAGGTGAAGGGGAAAAGATTTAATTGGAATCCGAGGGGTAACCATTTCACACAAAGGGTGGTGGGTGTACGGAACAAGCTGCCAGAGGAGGTAGTTGAGGCTGGGACGATCCCATCTTTTAAGAAACAGTTAGACAGGTACATGGATAGAGTGGATATGGAGAGAATGTTTTCACTAGTGGGCGAGACTAGGACAAGAGGTCATAGCTTCAGAATTAAAGGACGTTCTTTTAGGAAGGAGATGAGGAGGAATTTCTTTAGTCAGAGGGTGGTGAATCTGTGGAATTCTTTGCCACAGGCGGGTCTGGAGGCCAAGTCAGTGGATATTTTTAAGGCAGAGGTAGATTCTTGATTAGTATGGGTGTCGGAGATTATGGGGAGAAGGCAGGAGAATAGGGTCAGGAGGGAGATATATATATAATAATAATAATAATGTATTACATTTATATAGCGCTTTTCATACACTCAAAGACGCTTTACAGGGATTTAAAGAACATAGGGAAGTGAATAAATAGATAAATAAGTAAACAAACAGAGAAAGGAGACAGAAGGTGAGGTGACCTTCAGTGGTTGAAGGCAGTACTGAACAGGTGAGACTTCAGTGATGTTTTGAATGTGGTGAGTGAGGAGGAGTCTCTGACGGTTTGGGGTAGTGAGTTCCATAGGGTGGGAGCAGCGATGGAGAAAGCCCTGTCCCCCCAGGATCTGAGTTTGGTCCGGATGGGGGGGGATAGGGGATTGGCAGCAGCAGAGCGGAGGGTGCAGGTGGGAGTGTGCCTGTGGAGGAGGTCAGTCAGGTAGGATGGGGCCAGGTTATGGAGGGCTTTGTAGGTCATGAGGAGGATTTTGTACTGGATTCTCTGGGGGATGGGGAGCCAGTGGAGTTTGTAAAGGACGGGGGTGATATGGTCACGGATCGGGGTGTGGGTGAGTAGACGGGCAGCGGAGTTTTGAATGTATTGAAGTTTACTGATGATTTTTGAGGGTGCGCCATAGAGGAGGCTGTTGCAGTAGTCCAGACTGCATATATCAGCCATGATTGAATGGTGGAGTAGACTTGCTGGGCCGAATGACCTAATTCTGCTCCTATCACTTATGATCTTACAATCGTAAACAGTTTTTTGTAAGCAAAATATATACAGGTTGAATACCGATTTTATGGCAACTGATGGTCCGCCCACCCCTATAACCCAGACAAAATTATGAGAGGGGGCGGCGACCTGAAGAAAGCACTGTCCCCAGGGGCTACAACATGAGCCACAACAAAGCCGTGTCACTGGAATGTGCGGAGAGTGAAGAAAGTCTCGCAGGTGCACTTTGCGAGTCGGGAGTGGGGTCGGAAGCCAAGGTTCAAAACGGCCGAGCGACGGTGGGAGCCGGGGATGGGTTGGCAAATCATTTCATTCACATTCAGTTTACATTTTATATTTGTTTTATTTAAGTATCCAGCATCCATGGTGCTTTAGAGACATTAGACGGGTGCCATTAGTGGGCCAGGCATGTATTAGTTTAGTTTAGTTTAGAGATACAGCGCGGAAACAGGTCCTTTGGCCCTCCGAGTCTGCACCGACCAGCGATCCCCGCACAGTAACACTACCCTACATACACTAGGGTCAATTTACATTTATACCGAGCCAATTAACCTACACACCTGTATGTCTTTGGAGTTACATAGAAACATAGAAAATAGGTGCAGGAGGAGGCCATTCGGCCCTTCGAGCCATCACCGCCATTCAATGTGATCATGGCTGATCATCCACAATCAGTAACCCGTGCCAGCCTTCTCCCCATACCTCTTGATTCCGCTAGCCCCAAGAGCTCTGTCTACCTCTCTTTTAAATTCATCCAGTGAATTGGCCTCCACTGCCTTCTGTGGCAGAGAATTGCACAAATTCACAACTCTGGGTGAAAATGTCTTTTCTCATCTCAGTTTTAAATGGCCTCCCCTTAATTCTTAGACTGTGGCCCCTGGTTCTGGACTTCCCCAACATTGGGTACATTTTTCTGGCATCTAGCTTGTCCAGTCCTTTTATAATTTTATATGTTTCTATAAGATCCACTCTCATCCTTCTAAATTGCCAGAGAATGAAAGCCCAGTCTTTCCAATCTTTCCTCATATGACAGTTCTGCCATCGCAGGGATTAACCTCGTGAACCTACGCTGCACTCCGTCAATAGCAAGGATGTCCTTCGTCAAATTCGGAGACCAAAACTGCACACAATACCTCAGATGTGGTCTCACCAGGGCCCTGTACAAACAACTGCAGAAGGACCTCTTCACTCCTATACTCAAATCCTCTTGTTATGAAGGCAAACATGCCATTAGCTTTTTTCACTGCCAGCTGTACCTGCATGTTTACTTTGTGGGAGGAAACCAAAGATCTCGAAAACCCACGCGGTCACGGGGAAAACGTACAAACTCCGTACAGACAGCACCCATAGTCGGGATCGAACCCGCTCCTCTGGCGCTGAAAGCGCTGTAAGGCAGCGCTGTTAGGGCGGCACGGTAGCGCAGCGGTAGAGTTGCTGCTTTACAGCGAATGCAGCGCCGGAGACTCAGGTTCGATCCTGACTACGGGTGCTGCACTGTAAGGAGTTTGTACGTTCTCCCCGTGACCTGCGTGGGCTTTCTCCGAGATCTTCGGTTTCCTCCCACACTCCAAAGACGTACAGGTATGTAGGTTAATTGGCTGGGTAAATGTAAAAATTGTCCCTAGTGGGTGTAGGATAGTGTTAATGTACGGGGATCACTGGGCGGCACGGACTTGGAGGGCCGAAAAGGCCTGTTTCCGGCTGTAGATATATGATATGATATGATGATAACACTGCCGCTGCCCAACCGTGCCACCCCAGTTTTATTGTTTCATTATCATGTGACCTCTGTTGATAAAACGGATAAACCACAAAGGCTCTGTAACCGAGGGTGCTGGAAAACCGTTCAACCTGTATACAGAATAAAAATGGTTAAAACTCTTCATACATTCATAGTGTGATAACACTACCACCAGTAGTGTTAGCACTCTCTTTATCCTTGCACATAGCACCAGTGCCACTCATGTGGCTCCACGGACTTCCTTAATATCTACCACCATTTCTTCCTTGAAAGTTGAAAAGTGCAGGTGTGTTGTGCCCTCTTTGGTTTGTTCCAACTGCCATTAGTTGTGCAACACTTTGTCCTGAAGGAGAGAGGAGAGTATCATAGTCATAGAACATAGAATCGTACAGCGCAGGAACAGGCCCTTTGGCCCACAATGTCTGTGCCGATATGATGCCAAGACCGTCTCTTATCTGGCTGCACGTGATCCATTTCACTCCATTCCCTGCATATCCATGTCCTTTTCCAAAAGTCTGTTAAATGCCACTCGTAACTAATCAGCCTTCACCACTATCGCCGGCAGTGTGTTCCAGCCACTCACCGCCCTCTGTGTAGAAATAAACTTGCACATTCAGTTTACATTTTCTATTTGTTTTATTTAAGTTTCTGGAATCCATGGGGCTTCAGAGACATAAGAGGGGTGTCATCATCTCCTTTGAACTTTGCTCCTCTCACCTTAAAGCTATATCCTCTGATATTTGATATTTCCACCTTGGGAAATAAGTTCTAACTGTCTACTTTATGAGTGAATTTGCTGCAGTTTGTTGGGATTATGTAGTTGAATAGTTGCAGTGCGTGCAGCCTGTGAGATGAGCGTGTGCGTGATGCATGCAACAGATGTAAAGAGATATGCATTCAATGAAAGTCCTATCTAATTGGGTCCATTTTTAATTGAGTGTTGGGAGTGTGTCGAATTGAGCACTGGCTAAGTTTGTTGATGGCTGTTGGTTGAGATATGGCATTTGAAGATACATCCATTTTCACATGGGTTTATTAAATAAAGACACTGGATCCAGTGTAAGGCATTGCAACCAGATAGAAACATAGACATAGAAAATAGGTGCAGGAGTAGGCCATTCGGCCCTTCGAGCCTGCACCGCCATTCAATATGATCATGGCTGATCATCCAACTCAGTATCCTGTACTTGCCTTCTCTCCATACCCCCTGCTCCCTTTAGCCACAAGGGCCACATCTAACTCCCTCTTAAATATAGCCAATGAACTGGCCTCAACTACCTTCTGTGGCAGAGAATTCCACAGATTCACCACTCTCTATGCGAAAAAAAACTTTCTCATCTCAGTCCTAAAAGACTTCCCCCTTATCCTTAAATTGTGACCCCTTGTTCTGGACTTCCCCAACATCGGGAACAATCTTCCTGCATCTAGCCTGTCCAACCGCTTAAGAATTTTGTAAGTTTCTATAAGATCCCCCCATAATCTTCTAAATTCCAGCGAGTATAAGCCGAGTCTATCCAGTCTTTCTTCATATGAAAGTCCTGCCATCCCAGGAATCATTCTGGTGAACCTTCTCTGTACTCCCTCTATGGCAAGAATGTCTTTCCTCAGATTAGGAGACCAAAACTGTATGCAATACTCCGGGTGTGGTCTCACCAATGCCCTGTACAACTGCAGCAGAACCTCTCTGCTCCTATACTCAAATCCCCTCGCTATGAATGCCAACATACCATTCGCTTTCTTCATTACCTGCTGCACCTGCATGCCTACTTTCAATGACTGGTGCACCACGACACCCAGGTCTCGCTGCATCTCCCCTTCTCCTAATCAGCCACCACTCAGATAATAGTCTGCTTTCCTGTTCTTGCCACCAAAGTGGATAACCTCACATTTATCCACATTATACTGCATCTGCCATGCATTTGCCCACTCACCTAACCTATCCAAGTCATGTTGCAGCCTCCTAGCATCCTCCTCACAGCTAACACTGCCCCCCAGCTTCGTGTCATCCGCAAACTTGGAGATGTTGCATTCAATTCCCTCGTCCAAATCATTAATATATATTGTAAATAGCTGGGGTCCCAGCACTGAGCCTTGCGGTACCCCACTAGTCACTGCCTGCCATTCTGAAAAGGACCCGTTTATTCCTACTCTTTGCTCTCCAACATTAAGTTACCTCTGTTATTCATAAACTGTCTGGAGGGTTGTCTGACCCAGATTTCTCTTCACTACCAAGACGTCTTGTGAAGCATCTGGAAATTGAGGGCTGGAGCTCTTTTACAGTCATGCATTGCAGCTCCTTTCCCAGGTCAGATTTGGGTTCTGCATTCTTATATCTTCTCTTATTTCCAATTGACATAAAAGGCAGCCATTCAGCCTACCCAGTCCATACTGACCGTCGGAGCAATGATTCTTGGCATCTGCTGCAGCTCCAATGTACCTCCCCTTTAAGAAGTGCAGACTCTCTTTAATGATAACACTCGCCCTGATTAATCCATACAGACTTTGGGCAGTCTAGGTAGAATTGGCTGCTCACAGCAATCATTATAATTATCGGGCAGCAAGAAATTAACATGCTGCCTGCTTCCAGCCCCTGGAGTTAGATATGCATTGCAATCCCTCATCTGTTTGAGATCTAATGATGTTATAGTTTGCTCTTCATTTGTTGCTACAGTCGTGACGATTTTAACAGCAGACATATCACTGCTATTTAATAATTTAATAGGTAATATCCTTCACGTTTTGTACTGATTTTTCAGTTTTTAAAAAGTCCCTTTTCAGATACTTCATAAAGTTCACCTCCACCTTACCGCTTGGATGATGTATTTTTTAAAGAATGGTTATTTCTTTCAAATTTTCAATTAAAAGACTCTTGGACAGGTAAACGAATAGGAATAGTTTGGAGAGATATGGGCCAGGCACTGATAATTGGGTCCAGTTTGGATAGATTACTTGGTTGACGTGGATGAGTTGGGCCAAAGGACCTCTTTCTGTGCTGCATAGCTCTGGCTCTTTGACAATCCTATTAAGAAAAATATTTTTTCTACACCTATTTTTTTTTTAAACTTTTTTTCTGAACAATTTTGTCATTTAAGTTTTCTTCTGTTATTTATGATGCTCTTTGTATTGAAATAGGTACTTAAGCACTTTTTCCAACAAGTTCTGATGGTATGGCTGAATGTACTATAAATATTGGTATGGCTCTAACAATAGATCTTTTAAAGATAGGAAATGCACAGATGATGTTTTGGGTCAGGACCCTTCTTCAGTCTGTCTGTCCACTCCCTCCACAGATGCAGTTTCTTATGACTCGATCTTTTGAAACTGGTTTGCTGTGTTGCTAAAATGAGCCATGTATTACAGCACGTACACAGGTTCCTACCTGGATTGGGGTGGAAACTACAAGTGTAGTTGTGAGATTATCATGAGTTGTATCTGATGATCCCTACCTTTGCTGCACCGTTGTAGATGATGAGTGGTGATGGGATTGATCTTGACTCTGACTCTCACTTGATTAATAACCTGCCAGAAAGGTTCGGTGACATGTGGAGGGAAAACCCTATTAGGTAAGTTTCAACACAGATAGAAATGTGTTCCAGCCTTTATCATAATTTAATTGCTTTCTGATTTTCATTATTGAGATGTGTATTTTTTTTACTGATTAAGATTTAAATCTGAAATGTGTCATCTTATCCTTTATGGTCAATTTGTGACACTGATGTAAATATGCAGGTACATTAGAGTATACTGCGTGAGGGGAAAAGGGTATGTAAATATATGTAAATCAAGAGGAATAGTTGCATATTATAAAATATCCACACCACAAACAGCAATTTGACTGGCTAGTGTTGATAAAGCAACTGACCGAAAGATTAGTGGTGAAAATTATTAAAGTATTCATCCTATGTTTTGTTTTCATATGGTTCTTTACAAATTATAAGTAATATCATGGTATTCTTTGATTTAAATGTGAATCATGATGACAGCAGTGATGGGATCCAAGATCTGTCAACATGTATCTACCTGTATAAGCCCAGAACCACATAAAATGGGAGTGTGACTTCACAACTTTAATTAAGCAAATGCTTTGAGCATTGTAAAATGTCAAAGGAGCTCAATCAGTCAAAAAGACAGCAAACTAAGTAAAATTACATCAACTAAATAAAGTGACAAAAGCTTGGTCAGATACATAATCAAATTAGTCCCAGTCTCTACAACCATGTGAATTTTCTCCCTTCATATAAGTATCCATTTCAATTTTGGAAGTTAGTACACTTTCCCTACTGATTCAAGCGGTGCATTCCAGATCATAGACCACTAGATAAAAATCCTTTCCTTGTATTCTCTCTGCGTCTTCTAACAATTACCTGACATTTATGTTCTCTTGCTACTACCCTTCTGCCACTTCCTGAAGCACTCATTAGGCCCGTGCGTGCTGTGCACCGAAAGGTTGCCCCTGTGTGCTGTGACCATGCCAGACCGGGCCTGGCTCTCTCGCCGTGTGGCTGGGAACCCGCTCGGAGAGGGAGGCCGCCGAGCCCGGTCCCTGCTTGCCCCGTGGGAGGGAAGGGAGTTGGACAGAGGACCGGTGGACGGACTGATAAGGGGAGGCTGTGCAGCGCCTCAACGATGGAGGGAGCCATTGTAGGCCCTACAACAGCCTGGGGCTTGACTGGACCGAGCGCTGCACCAAGGACTAACACGTAGACTGGATATGGCCTGCAGCTGCACAGAACGTTGGAGCAGTGGTGGAGGACACAAATGGCCACGCTTAGCCAGGCCGACCCTGGAAAGCTGCCAGGGCAACGGGCCTTCATTAAGGTTTGTTGAGATGTATCCTGCCACATGATTTAGTTTAGTTTAGTTTAGAGATACAGCATGAAAACAGGTCAAATGGCCAACCGAGTCTGCACCAACCAGTGATCACCTGTACGTTAGTTCTTCCCGACAAACTTGGGAAAATTTACAGAAGCCAATTAACCTACAAACCTACACGACTTTGGAATGCGGAAGGATGGTTCAATGGTTCTTTGTTATCACTTGTGCAGACGTACGGTGAAAGTCTTTTTTTGCATACGGTTCAGATCAGTGTTGTCATACCGAAGCACAATCCCCGATAGTACAAAATGCATAGAAATAGTCCACTGAGCCACCATGCAAGAAGCACCACGTTTTGGCGCCATTGTCAAAGTCCAGCACAGTTTGCGCGCACATTTGTCTGGAGCGGCTCCGATCCAAGTGAACCTTAGGCTGCTGCACGGCCTCCAGCCGTCGCCTCCATCCAGATCAACCAGCGAACCCTCATCCCTCTTCTTGCTCGGCCACCTTCGTCCATAGTGCCCTAGGGGTGCTTCCTGCAGCCGATCTTGGGGGCACAAATGGTAAGACCCTGGTTCACTTTTGTCGCCCTCTGTCCCCTCCGTTCCCCTCTCTGATGCTCTAGTCCTCACGGGACGGGCAGGGGCTGGCACACCGGCTTCCTTCTACAGGCCGTGACCCACGGGTCCCTTCTGGCCGCGCAGAGTTCCCAGAGAAAACCCATGAAAAGCATATGAATGATCGAAGTCTATTCAATTAGCAGTTTAAAATGGATGTTACCTGAACAAATTTCCAGGCATTGGTCTTGGCCAACATTCATCAGACTTTCTGATTGAAAAATGCAGCATGGAAACAAACCCTTCGGCATACCGTATCCATGCTGATCATCTGTTCACATTAGTTAGAAACATAGAAAATAGGTGTAGGAGTAGGCCATTCGGCCCTTCGAACCAGCACCGCCATTCAATATCAGGGCTGATCATCCAGAATCAGTACCCTGTTCCTGCTTTCTCCCCATATCCCTTGATTCCATTAGCCCTAAGAGCTACATCTAATATAAGTTCTATATTATCCCACTTTTGTATCTGCTCCCTGCACACTTGGGACAATTTACAGAGGCCAATTAATCTACAAATCTGCGCATCTTCCGGATGTGGGAAGAAACCGGAGCACCCAGATGAAACCCACGTGGTCACAGGGAGAACATGCAAACTCCACACCAACAGTACCAGAGGTCCGGATCAAACATGTGTCTCTGGCTCTGTGAGGCAGCAGCGCTACCAGTTGTCCCACTGTCCTGCCTGGTTAACTCCAGTCATCAAGATAGGAAAGCTGTCAATTACTTGTACGTGTTATTTTTATGTTGGTTCATGGTCAAATCATGCAGATTCTTTTCATTTGAACTTTTCCTGTCTAACCCAATTATTGCATATCTTAGTTGGCTGATTAGCATGACAGTCAAAAGACAGCTCCCCAACTAAGGCGAATGATTGTCACACACTGATCTGTATATTGTTAATGGCACATTGTCATTGCCTCTAATGTCATGCTCCGTAGCATCTTAAAAGTCTGATTTTCCAATAATCACACACATCTTTAATATTTGTCTGGATGGTAGTAATCTGAGTGATGCTAGGAATACTGGTGAGAAGTATAGAAACTACTTTCAACTTTGAGACAAGATCTGGGGAACTAATGAGTTAGTAAAAATGGTAATCTTTGCAAGTTTGCTGCCTATATTTTCGAACAGATCAAGTTATATTAGATTCATGATGTCTAATAAGCACCTCTTGTGATTTGTATGCAAAATGACCAAGTCACTCACTCGGAAGGATTATATCAGAGTGATGTTGGAATTCATCAATTTTGAATATATTATATTCCAGTTTTAAAATCATCTTGATTGAATCTAATGAGACACTACTAAAACTGATATATATGGGATAAAGGATCCAGAAGATTAAGATGCACAGTAGTAACTCGGTTGTATGGATTCGGATCTGGCTTACTGATAGAAGATGGAGTATTGTGATGTTGGGACAATATTCAAGCTGGAGGTCTATGACCAGTGGAGTTCCACAAGGATCTGTGCTGGGAACTCTGTTGTGTGTGTGTATGTATGTTTGCATGTAAGTATGTATGTATGTCAGTATATATATAAACTGTCATGTACAAAATCATGCTGACTGTCCCTAATCAACCCATTCTCGACCAAATGGAAGTATATCCTACCCTGAGAAATCCTCTCCGATAGTTTGGCTACCACTAACAGGAGGCTCAACAGCCTACAATTCCCTGGATGCTCTCAACTTCCCTTTTAAAACAAAGAAACAACATTGGCTACTCTTCTGTCCTCCAGAACCTCCGCTATGGCTATATTTATTTATGTGTATGTATATATATATGACTTGGACAGAAAACAGCTGAGTTGGTTAGTAAGTTTGCAGATGATACCAAGATTACTGGGATCAGTGACTGTGAGGAAGGCAGCCAAAGGATACAGTGGGATATATATCAGCTACACAACTGGGTGGAGAAATGGTAGATGGCGTTTAATCCAAACAAGTGTGAGACGTTGTACAAGGGGAGGTCAGATGTAAGAGGAAAATATACAATTCAGGCATGACCCGTAACATCATTGATATGCAGTGGGATCTTGGGCTCCACGTGCATTATTCCCTGAAAGTGGCAACACTAGTAGATAGAATGGTAAAGAAGGCATATGGTTTGCTTAATTTCGTAGGTTGAGGCATTGAGTATAAGAGTCAGGAAGTCATGATGCAGCTTTATAAGATTTTGGATAGGCTGCATTTGGAGTATTGTGTGCAGTTCTGATTATCCTATTACAGGAAGGATGCAGAGGCTTTGGAAAGGGTGTTGTGGAGGTTTACCAGAATGATAGGTAGACACAAAATGTTGGAGTAACTCAGCGGGTTAGGCAGCATCTCTGGAGAGAAGGAATGATGCCTGGAATTGGGGGTATTAGCTACAGGGAGAGTTTAGACAGACTTAGAATGTTGTCTTTGCAACACTGAAGGTTGCGGGGAGATCTGATTGAAGTACATAAAATAATGAGATATACATTGGGTAGACACAGAATCTTTTTCACAGGATGCAAAAATCGAATACTGCAGGGCATTGCATTGAGATGGGAGGGGCAATTGAGAAGGAGTGAGAAGTGCAGGGCAATTTTTTACACAGAGGGTGGTGAGTGCCTGGAACATGTTGCTGGTGGTGGTGGCTGATGCAGATATGTTAGTGGCATTGAAAAGATTTTTGGATAGGCATTTGGCTATGCAGGGAATGGAGGGATATGGGTTATTTGCAAGTGGATAAGTGATGGACTTGGCAGCATGTTTGACACAGACATTGTGGTGTATTATCCTATGTTTTCCCACATAGATAGATTAACAACATAAGACTGGGCTGTGACTCAGTGGCCCTATATAGAAACCAAATGGAAGCCTCGTGCAAGTTGGCATCAAATTTAGTAAAGAGAAAAAGCTGGTAATAGTTGCTAATATTGTGAATACTTAACCAAATACACCTCAGAATTTTTGAACTGGAGTCATTGTCAGCACTTGGTGTTATATAAAACACATTATCATTAAATGACACTGAAATCAGGAGATAATTAGAGACTATGTATTAGGGTTATGGATAAATGATAATTGTTATGCCGGATACTGAGAGAATTCCACTACTCCTTTATAAATTATATCTGGTATTAGACACAGAAATATTGGACAGGCTAGGCTTAAATCTGCTGGGGTTTAGAGGGATTAGAGGCGATTTGATTGCTACACATAATACCCTAAGGGGTCTTAACAGTGTAGATGTGGAGAGGATCTTTCCTCTTGTGGGAGAGTCGAGAAATAAGAGTCAATATGAGATGATACAATACCACTTTATTTATCCCAGAGGGAAATTGGTCTGCTGCCAATCAAAAGATAGTTACAAAGCATTGAAACTGTCATGTGCATTATAATAATAATGACATTTAAATGACCAGTTATTGCACAGCACATATGTAATATTGCACAAACATGAAATTAAATTATCGAATGGAAAAGTCCAGGATGAGGGATGTGCAAGGATGGGCGGGGCGAGATGGAGGGGTATTCAGTCTTTCAGTCTACCCCAAGACAGAAGTGGGAAGAATTGTACAATCTAATAACCACGGGGAAACAGGATCTCCTGTGGCGTCTGTGCGGCACCTTGGTGGGACCAGTCTGTTGCTGAAGGTACTCCTCAGGTTGATCAGTGTGTCATGGAGGGGGTGAGATTTATTGTCCAAGATGCTCCGCAGTTTGAGGACCATCCTCCTTTCTAAGACCACCTCCAATGAATCCAGGATGGAGCCAGCCTTCCTGATGAGCTTGTTGTTCTGTTGGCGTATGCGGCCTTCGACCTGCTACCCCAGCACACGACTGCATAGAAGATGGCACTGGCCACCACCGATTGATAAAACATCTGCAGCATCTTACTGCAGATGTTGAAAGAGCGAAGCCTCCTCAGAAAGTGCAGACGGCTATGTCCCTTCTTATACAGTGCCTCAGCGTTCCTGGACCAGTCCAGTTTACTGACCAGGTAAAATCCAAGGTACTTGTACTGCTGGGTAACATGCACATCCATACCCTTGATGGAGACAGGGGACAGGGGTGTTCCTCTCCTAAAGTCCACCACGAAATCCTTGGTCTTGTCGGTGTTGAGCTGCAGGTGATTCAGCCAACACCATTCAACAAAGTCGTTGACTACATCTCTGTATTCAGCTTCCCTCCCCTCACTGATGCAGACCACAATTGCAGGGTCATCCGAAAACTTCTGCAGATGGCCGTAGTCCGAGTTATATCTGAAGTCCGAGGTGTAGATGGTGAAGGAAGGGAGAAAAGACGTCCCTTGCGGGGCCCCTGTGTTGCTCACCACCATGTCAGAGACACAGTTCTGTAGCCTGACACACTGCGGCCATCCAGTCAAATTGTTGGTGATCCAGGACACCAGCGGAGCATCCACCAACATCTTTGTTAGTTTGCTCCCTAGCAGTGTAGGCCAGATTGTGTTAAAAGCACAGGAGAAGTAAAAAAAACATGCTTCCCAGCTTATCCAGGTGAGCATAAGGAACGATGGAGCAGGTGGATGATGGCATCCTCCCCCCTCACATCTGTTTGGTAAACAAACTGCAGGGGGTCCAGGAAAGGTTTAACCAGGAGTCACATGTGAGTGAGCACCAGCCTCTCCAGGGACTTCATGACTATGCGAGGTCAGCTCCACTGGTCTGTAGTCATTGGAGGGGCTGGGACACGTCCTCTTTGGTACAGGAACCAAGCAGGATATCTATCGCATCACAGGATCCCTCTCCAGGTTCAGGCTCAGGTTGAAGATATGCTGGAGTACTCCACACAACTGGCTGGCACACGTCTTGAGTACCCGAAGGCTGACATCATTGGGACCCACGGCTTTGCTTGGGCGGTGTCTGCTCAGCTCCTTCCTCACCTGCTCAGATTTGGTGGTCAGGTGCGACACAGGTGAAGTGGACCAGGGGTATTGAGGGGGAGAGTCTGTCGGGGAGCAGGGGGAAGGGTGGGCAGAGGCCCCTCCAACAAATCTGTTAAAACAACGGTTTCATTTGTGAAACCAATCAGCCCATTCCTGATTGCTTTCCCTCCCCTGGCCACTGGTCATCTTGTAGCCTGTAATGTTCTTCATACTGCTCCACAAATCCCTCATGTTGTTTTGCTGAAGTTTCAGCTCCAGCTTCCCCCTGTAGTTGTCCTTGCCCTGCCTCAGTTTCACCTTCAGATCTTTCTGTACCTGTTTCCCCTCCTCCCTGTCAGCATTCCTGAAGGCCCTCTTCTTCTGGTTGAGAAGGGCCTTTATGTCACTGGTGACCCAGGGCTTGTTGTTGGGGAAAATAGTGTACAGTCTCCTCAGGAGCAACGTTATCCACGCAGAAGTTTATGTAGTTACTTTTGCAGTAAGCGAGTCCATCAATGTCATCTCCATGAGGACTACAGAGTGTGTCCCAGTCTATAACATCAAAACAGTCCTGTCGAGTGTCATAAGCCTCCTGTGACCACCTCCTCAATGGCCTTGTGGGCACAGGCAGCTTCTGGATCATTGGCTTATACTTGGGTAGAAGGTGAACCAGATTGTAATCCGATCATCCCAGTGGCACAAGGGCTATGGAGCTGTAAGCCTCTTTAACATTGGCAGGCAGTAGGTCCGATGTTTTCATATCTCTGCAGGTACAGTCAACAAACTGAGTGAAAATGGGTAGGGCCGCGCCCAAAGTCACGTGGTTGAAATCCCGCGAGACAGTGATGAAAACACTCGGGTGTTGCGTCTGAAGTCTCGCGGTGACTTTGTGGATGGTGTCACTCGTGCGCAGTGGTTTGGCGGACGGAGGAATGTAAACAGCAACAACAATAGCGTGTGTAAATTCTCTAGGCGTGTAGTATGGACAGAGACCCACAGCCATCAGTTCAATATCCGGGCTACACACACGCTCCTTTACTGTGATGTGACCAGGGTTGCATCATTTGTTGTTAATGAGAATAGCAAGTCCTCCATCTTTACACTTGCCACTCTCTCTACAGTCCCTGTCCGCCCGAACAGTCTGAAAGCCGTCCACACTCGCGTTGGAGTCAGGGATGGCCTCGTGAAACCATGTCTCCGTGAAACACATCACACTGCTCTCACGGTACTCCCTCTGGGTCCTCACTAGTGCAGCTAGCTCGTCCACCTTGTTAGCCAGCTATCTCACATTCCCCATTGTGATGGAAAGCAAGTATGGCTTGCACCACCTTTTCTCTGCATGTTGTTTTACCCTCCACTGGCATCCCCTGTATTTTCTCCTCAGTTCCGCGGGGATTTCTGATGTGACCCTGGCGGGGTGGTCGGGGCAGTCGGAGCTCCAGCAGTCGATCTCTGGTGTAGACAACAAAGATACCACCAGCTCCTCGTTGTTGAAGCAACAGTGCAGAGACAGAGACACGGTGAGAAATTATCCTAACGACGAGGGAAAAGATAAAAAGTTTCCCCCACCACAACATGCTACGAAAACTAACTAACTAACCTAAAAACAGACAAAAATAGACAAAATAAAAAGGAACTAAATATATAAGGAAAAAGACGAGGAGTGATTGTTGGCTGGATGCCGTGTGCATAGTGCCAGAACTGGAAATTTTTTGTGTTTACACATAAAAGGTCATCCCAGAAGTCGGGGATGCAAATCCTTTAAATATCTTTGTGCAGAGTTGGATTCTTAATAAGCAAGGAGATGTCATATCATGAAGGGTAGGGGGGGGGGATTGTGGAGTTGTTTAAGGTCATACCAGTCATGTTCTTATTGATAAGTGTGACAGCACCCCCTCTCTCGGGTGCCGCTCTGATCACCATCACTGGCTGACGGGCCAGGAGAGGCCAATCAGCAGCATCACTGGCGACAGCTGGGTCCAATTAACTGATACTAGTTTGGCCACCTGAACCTCGTCAGAGTACTCCCGATAAAACCCAGGCATTCCAGCCAGGTGGGGGGGGGGGGGGGGGGGAGAAGGGAGAGTGAGAGGAGAGACAGGTGAGAAAGACGGAAGGAAACTCAAGTCAAGTCAATTTTATTTGTATAGCACATCTAAAAACAACCCACGTTGACCAAAGTGCTGTACATCAGTTCAGGTACTAAGAACGAACATACAATGGCACATAAACATAACAGCACATACATAAACAATAATACAATACACTACAATATATCTTTATTATCATTGTTTAGGAGGACAACGAGATTGGGAATGCGCCTCCCATACGCTGCAATAAATTAATTAGCTAGTCAGTATTAATCTAAACAACCCAATGAAACAAATTAGAACAGTTTTAAAACAGAATAAAGTGCAAGTAGGTCTGTGCCGGTTCACTATGTGATGTGACCATCCGGCTCAGCAGGACCTGTTCATAGCAGCTATGGCCCTGGGGATGAAGCTGTTCCTGAGTCTGGAGGTGTGGGCGTAGAAGGCCTTGTATCGTCTGCCCGATGGTAGAAGTTCGAACAGACTGTTGCAGGGCTGTTGCAGTTCACAGCTCAGAGGGCCTCAAACGCTAGGGAGTAGAAATAGGTTTTAAGCCTGGACTTAAAGGAGTCGATGGAGGGGGCAGTTCTGATGGGGAGAGGGATGCTGTTCCACAGTCTAGGAGCTGCAACCGCAAAAGGGCGGTCACCCTGAGCTTAAGCCTAGACCGCGGGATAGTCAGTAGCCCCAAGTCGGCCAACCTGAGGGACCTGGAGATAGAGTGGTGGGTTAGAAGATTTTTGATATGGGGGGGGCAAGCCCGCCAGGAGTCTCGCTGCGGCGTTTTGGACCAATTGCAGGCGGGACAGAGATGATTGGCTGATCCCAGTGTATAGGGAGTTGCAGTAGTCTGGGTGGGAGGAAATGAATGCGTGGATGATTTTTTCAATGTCAAATTGGAGGAATGTTTGATTTTAGCTATGGTACGAAGCTGGAAGAAGCTGGCTTTTACCACAGCGTTGACTTGCTTGTCAAACTTTAATGCAGAGTCAAATATCACGCCAAGGTTTTTGACATTCGGTTTGACTAGGGAGGATAGGCTTCCAAGGCTGCCTGTTCTCGTTTTGATGGAGTCGGGGAGGCCGAATAGGATGACCTCAGACTTGCTCTCGTTTAGTTGAAGAAAGTTCTGTGCCATCCAACATTTTATGTCCTCAAGGCCGTGCATGAGGCTGATTAAATTTGATTGGTTGTTGGGTTTCAGGGGGAGATAAAGCTGTGTGTCAACCGCATAGCAGTGGAAAGAAATGCCGTGCCTTTGAATGATTTGACCGAGGGGAAGCATGTACAGAGAGAAGAGAATGGGGCCTAGGATGGAGCCTTGTGGAACCCCACAGGAGAGGCTAGATGGGGAAGAGGAGAAATTGCCCATGTTGATGGAGAAACTCCTATTTTTGAGGTAGGAAACGAACCAGCTCAGGGCAGTGCCATCAACGCCAACCCCGTACCGGAGACGGTCAATTAGGATGGTGTAGTCCCCTGTATGGAACGCTGTGCTAAGGTCGAAAAGGAGCAAGATTTCACAGTTGCCTGTGTCAATGGCGAGAAGCAGGTCGTTGTATACCTTCAACAAGGCAGACTCTGTGCTGTGGTGGGCCTTGAAACCTGACTGGAAACTTTCCAGGATGGTATTTTGGTGTAGGTAAGGCAGTAGTTGATTTAGAATTACCTTTTCAAGGACTTTTGACAGGAATGGCAGTTTGGAAATGGGTCTGTAGTTGCTAGGCAAGGTGGGGTCTAGGTTAGGATTTTTCAGGATGGGTTGGACCACCAGGTGCTTGAAGCAGGTTGGAACGGTGCCAGTGGCCAGAGAACTGTTGATAATAGAGAGGATGCTGGGACCGGCTACTGCAATGACATCCTTCAGAAGGGCAGTGGGGACAGTGGCAAAGGGGCAGGTTGCAGGTTTCATAGTGGAGACAAGCTTTGCAAGGGAGGATAGGGTGATGGGTTGAAAGGGGGAAGGGAGGGAGGGAGGGAGGGAGAGAGAGAGGAAGAGAGGAAAGGAAGTGATGAGAAAGTGGTGAACCTCCCTGCTAGTTGTGACAAGTTCCACTGTTGGCAGGTTTGAGGATTACTGAGCCACTGGGACAGACCCGAGATCACTGACGTCACTGTGTGGTCAAGACTGGGCTGCTGGGAAGAACCCTTAGTCAGCCAGTGATTCTACTGAGGCTAAGATTGAGTGGCCAGGGCAAGCCTGAGATGCCAGTGCCTCTTCCTGCCTACGGAAAATGAGAGACAGTGCCTACACACAGAGGCAAACACTGAGTCCCCAAGAAAATCCAGAGACTGCTGACGCAGCCTCTTCAAGTCCCAAAGCTGAGCTGCCAGGATAAGCCTGGGAATGCCAGCGCCTCTTCGAGGCAAGGATGGATGAACTGCAGGGAAAATACTGAGATCACCACACCTTCTCCTGTGACACCACGACTGAACTGCTGGGACAAGCCCGTGATAGCCAGCACCACCGAACACATGCCATGATGACAAGGGGCAGCTTCCCCATGAAGTCCTGGACTTTCTTGTCGCTGTAAATAAAAGGTATCACATGAGTTCACCTTGCTGTGAGTGTCGGTACGGTCACTGCCAAACCCGTATCACCCCCACACCACACAGGCATGTAAACAAAAAAAAGTTAGTGGGAAGTACATGGGGAAATGGAACTTATGTGACTGCTATGAGAACCGGCATAGAGTTGATGGGCTGAATAGCCTCCTTTATGCTACTGTGGAATATGACTGATCGAAAATAGTGTGGACTGAAAGTAATGTCAGTAGAAAGAAACGGAAAGGTGGAGTACTTTTTAAGTGATGAGAGATTGAAAAGTAACTGGTGTCTCTGTGCATGGATCAATTAAAATTAAACTGCAGGTCGAACAGGCAATAAGGAAGGCAAATTCCCTTGAAAACAGGGCCAACAAAATATTTGAATGCAAGAGTAGCAATGTCGTTCCAATTGTGTAATGCTCTGGTGAGATCACATTTGGAATAATGTATAGATTTGGTCTCTCTAATTAAAGAAGCAACTACTTGTGTCAGAGAAAGTGCAGCAATTATTCAACTGATAAACTCCTGGGATGGTGAGTTTGTTCTTATGAGAAGAAATTAAGAATACTGGCCCCATGTTGTCTTGCATTTAAACATGCTAGGGATGATCCCATTAAGACAAAGTCCTTGGAGTCTGTGATAAGGTGGATGTGGGATTGATCTACCCTGAAGCTCCAAAAGGGCCACATGCCGCTGCCATTCCCCGCCCTGGCCCGCCAGCAGCGGAAACGGGAACCTACTGCGAACTGGGGGAGGGGGGTCTTGCCTTCCGCGCCCACAAAGTTGGCTTCGAGAGGCGCCCCTGGAGCACGAAGGCTGAAGGTGGCCCGACGAGGAGAGGGATGACAGTTTGCTAAATGACCCGGATCATGGAGACATCTCAACAGACCTTCATGGCCAGCTGCAGCTGCGACTTTGAAAATGGTGCCAAAACCTGGCGATTCTTGCACATGGACTCAGCGGGTCATTTCTATGCACTCTGTACTTAATCTGGGATTATACCTATGTATGGCAATAATCTTGCTGATCTGAATACAAAAAGCAAATCGCTGTACCTTAATAGACATGATGATAAAGATCCATTGAACCCCCAATGGAGCGCGTGGAAGTCGTGATTACAATATCAAAACAGGTGAGCCATTAGGCAGGTTTTTCCACACAGAGGATGGTACACTTGTGGAACAAGCTACCCAGAGGAGGTGGTAGAGGCAGGTACAATCATCATGTTTCAAACAGCATTTGGAAAGCTGCACGGATGAGAAAGGCACTGTGTGATATGAGTCATATGCAGGAAAATGGGATTGGCATAGATTGGCATCTCAGTCAGCATGGACAAATAGGACCGAAGGACCACAGTTTTTGTGCTATAACTCTCTATGACTGAGATGAGAAGGCATTTCTTCACCACAAGGGCGGGGGAGTCTTTGGACCTCTCCAACCAAGAGGATGTGCTGGCTCAGTTATTGAGTTTGTTTAGGAGAGAGATCAATGAAGCTTTAAATATTAATGAATTTCCATTTCCTTCTGATGCAGATACAATAACAATGCTTAACTGGTATTTAGCCAGATGAACAGGCAGGGAATGAAGAGATAGTGTCCATGTGCAGGCAGATATGATAGCTAAAAATGGCGTAGTTATCGGCACAAACATTGTGGGCTGAGGGCTTATTCTTCAGCTGCACTTTTGCATGTTTCACGTATGTTCAAGGCATTTGGAGTTATTGGAGAAGAGTGGACCTGGAATAAGTCTTGATCAAAGCATGATCTTATTAATGGTGGAAGAAGCACCATTCAATAGTATATTTTTATATATTTGTGAAATTCAACGACTATTTGCTAATGGAATTGCATGCAGTTTCGTCCAATATGCTATTATATTTCTTAAAGTTAACAAATCTGAACTGATAAATCAAATGTTTCCAAATACACAGGACAAGATGTTAGAAATCCAAAGTGCCAAATGTCAACTTGCTCCCTCCCGGTGGTGATGGGAGGCTTATGCACTCACCTATGCTCCTCCGATGTTGAGAAAGGCTGGGCAGACACGTCATTGGGGTTATCAAGTGGGCACCTACTTTCATCGACGTTTCACTGATTGGACCCACGACGTCTCCAGTAGGCTCAGCAGTGCATTCTGGCGTCCCAGAACCACCCCCCTCTGCATCTGCCTAGCCGGCTTATTTGGGAGAAGTATAGAGACTATGAAAGATAAGGTTGATAACTATGGGTTTTATAGAATCACGTTTCATTTTAAAATGGAACAGTAATTGACACTGAAGATAGACACAAAATGCTGGAGGATCTCAATAGGTCAGGCAGCATCTCTGGAGAAAGGAATAGGTGACGTTTTGGGTCGAGACCCTTCCTCAAGCTCAGAGTCAGGTAAAGGGAAACTAGAGGTATAAAAAATAGTACAGAACAAATCAGAGCAGGCACCGATAGCCAAAGAGCCCACAATGGTCCATTGTTGGCTGCAGAGGAGGTGATAACAAGGGGATACGAACAGTAAAACTAGCAGGACGACTAGGGTGGGGGAGAGACAGAGAGAGAGGGAATGCCGGAGTTATTTAAAATTAGAGAACTCAATAATCATACTGCTGGGTTTAAACTGCCCAAGCTAAATATGAGACGCTGTTCCTCCAATTTGCGTGTGGCTTCACTCTGACAGTGGAGGAAGCCTCACTTGACACTGTACTCTTAGTGTCTGAGTAATAAACTTGCATAAACTAGCCTAAATTATTTAATTAAATTCAGATTAAATTTCTTGCAGTATAATCTGCTATGGTTATAAAGGGCAGCACTTGCGAAACAAAGTGGTCTTGGTTGCAAGCTATGTTGAGCAGGGCACTGTATATACATAGGCTGCACATAAATTTAACCCTTGTCCCCAATAGTAATAGTTGGGCGATCATTTGTCTATTTCCATAAATGTAATCCTGGTCTTGAAGTTTTCAAATTAAACAATATCCAGAAAATCAGAAGAACATTTCAGATTATAATATACAGTATTTATGATTTGCATTGTATTTGTGATTTTGTGTGAGTGCAGCTGTACTGATGCTATCAAATCTCTTGATCATTTGAAATGGAAAATGTTTTGGATTCCTTCGGGATGGAGACTGTTGGGCTCAGTTCAGTTTATTGTCAGGTGTGACGCAGGTACAGTGTTATAGGTACAGTGAGGCTTTTGTTGTGTGCTAACCAGTCAGCGGAAAGGCCATACATGATTACAATCGAGCCATTTACAGTGTACAGATACATGATAAGGGAATGATGTTTAGTGCAAGGTAAAGCCAGTAAAGTCTGATCAAAGATAGTCCAAGGGTCCCTGATGAGGTAGATAGTAGTTCAAGACTGCTCTCTGGTTGTGCTAGGATGGTTCGTTGCCTGATAAAGCTGAGAAGAAACAGTCCCTGAATCTGAAGGTGTGCGTTTTCACACTTCTATACCTTTTGCCTGATGGGAGAGGGGAAAAGAGGATTGGCAAGGGTGTGACTCATCCTAGATGATTGCCGAGGCAGCTTGAGGTATAAATGGAGTCAGTGGAAGGGAGGTTGGTTTGTGTGACGGTCTGGGCTGTGTCCACAATTTGCTGCAATTTCTTGCAGTCTTGGATGGAGCTGTTCCCAAACCAGGCTGTGATGCACCCCGATAAAATGCTGTCTACAGAGTATCTTTAGATGCATCTTCCATCATGTGAGAAGGCAATTCATGGCGACATAATTCAGTTATTTGAATGGTTGATTTAAATGCTCTCATTTAACTACATTGGTTGGCCTGTTTTTATTTAAATATTAGACCAAGTGGACCCATTGGGCCCAAACCTCTCCTGCATTGGTGCAGCACCCTCTCCCCCCTCCCCTCTCTCTCTCTCCCTCTCCTCCCTCTCCCCCTCCCCTCTCCCCCCCTCCCACCCCCCTTCCCACCCCCCACACCCTCCCTCCTCCCACCCCCCCACACCCACCCTCCTCCCCTACCCTCCTCCCCTACCCTCTCCCCTCCCCCTCTCCCCTCCCCCTCCCCCTCTCCCCTCCCCCTCTCCCCTCCCCTTCTCCCCCTCCCCTTCCCTTCCTCCCCTTCTCTTCCCCTCCCCCTCTCTTCCCCTCCCCCTCTCTTCCCCTCCCCCTCTCTTCCCCTCCCCCCTCCCATTCCCTCTCCCCACTTCCCCTCCCCACTTCCCCTCCCCACTTCCCCTCCCCACTTCCCCTCCCCCACTTCCCCTCCCCCACTTCCCCTCCCCCACTTCCCCTCCCCCACTTCCCCTCCCCCACTTCCCCTCCCCCACTTCCCCTCCCCCACTTCCCCTCCCCCACTTCCCCTCCCCCACTTCCCCTCCCCCACTTCCCCTCCCCCACTTCCCCTCCCCCACTTCTCCTCCCCCATTTCCCCTCCCCCTCTTCCCCTCCCCCTCTTCCCCTCCCCCTCTTCCCCTCCCCCTCTTCCCCTCCCCCTCTTCCCCCCTCTCCCCTCCCCCTCTTCCCCCCTCTCCCCTCCCCCTCTTCCCCTCCCCCTCTTCCCCTCTTCCCCTCCCCCTCTTCCCCTCTTCCCCTCTTCCCCTCCCCCTCTTCCCCTCCCCCTCTTCCCCTCCCCCTCTTCCCCTCTTCCTCTCCCCCTCTTCCCCTCTTCCCTTCCCCCTCTTCCCCTCCCCCTCTTCCCCTCTTCCCCTCCCCCTCTTCCCCTCTCCCCTCCCCCTCTTCCCCTCCCCCTCTTCCCCTCTTCCCCTCCCCCTCTTCCCCATTTCCCCTTCCCCTCTTCCCCTCCCCCTCTTCCCCTCCCCCTCTTCCCCTCCCCCTCTTCCCCTCCCCCCTTTCCAGACTGAAGGGTCTCGACCCGAAACGTCACCTATTCCCTCTCTCCTAGATGCTGCCTGACCTGCTATTTTACTCCAGCATTTTGTGATACCTTCAATTTGCACCAGCATCTGCAGTTATTTTCCTACAATAAAAAGAACGTGCAATATTTCAAAGAACAAATCCTCGTGATAACCTATTTATCCCTCAATCAGTATTTTGAAACAAAAGACTGAATCACTGAATACAGGTTAACTGCTATGTTTCCTATATTGCATGAGTGGCTGCACTTTAAAAGCTATGAAGTATTATGGAATGTCCCAAATAGAACATGAAAAGCATAATGTTAAATTGGAGTTTTTCTTTGCAATCAAGCAGCTACCATGATAGCCCTGTGAAGAAGTCAAAGTCATATGTCAGTAGTCATATTGGTTTGCAACTGTGTGCTGCATCACAAATAAAAGAAGAGCACATACATCGGTACTGGGTAATAATTGGGCGACCAGTTGATAATGGAATTTTGCATTCAGTGCATTAGTCCATGACTCCCAAGTAAATGCCTAACCTCATAATCCAGAAATTGAGTGATTTTCATCCCAAGAAACAAATTATAGTGATAAACATTTAATTCACGATAATGCATGCTTCATCACTCCTACAGCTTTGTATTTTTAAATGTTGTGGTTACAGATGTTAGAATTGCAGTTTTTCTAAGTCCGTATTGCATTTATTGCAACATTTGATTATGGAAAGGAAACTTGAAATAGGATTCCTTTCTAAAAAAAAATAAAAATGAAACATAATTTTGGGAGGGAATTACTAGCTGGCTTAACATAATGGGATGTGGGCACTCAGATTATATATGCAGTCCGATATTTGGAAGGGCTAACTGAATCGGAATAAATGACACGTATCATGCATTTGCTCAATTGCTTCTGCTTCCTCTGCAGTTTCTGTGAAAGTGTTGCATTCTGGCAGCCACCACATGGAATGCAGAGAACTGTCTTACTAAATGGATTTAACGTTGTACTCTGACAAGACGAGTTAATACAAAAATAATATGCTGCTAAGTGATGCTCCCTCATCAAATTTAGGTGCATTAAAAACAGGTAGGAAATTATCTTTCTTTATGAAATTCAGAATACTTAATCTCAAGTGTATATTTGGACATTTCTAGTCATGTTTTAGTTATTTCTACTTGGATACCTAAAATGCTTACTAATTTATTGTTGTCATTTGAAAAGGCTAATGCAGGATAAATTTCCGAAGCGATGCAGCAAATTGCATCTGCTGCTTATATTTAAATATCACATAACATCAGCATCACATATATAAATGTCAAATGATGCTGTTTCCCAGCCTTGAGGAGACTCAGAGCTGCAGCAATAAGTGCGGAAATCATCAGGCTTGTATAGGGACAGCCCCCTGGGACAGGGAGGTACAGCTGCAGAATTGACAACGCTTTGCTGAGCACTTTGCTTGATATGTGTGGTAGTAGTGTGTTTTGTGTGTACGTGGGGAGGATGGGGAAAGAAAGAGGTTGGGTTAATAGCCCAAGTAGCAGGGAGACTAAAGCTGGTTGGCTGCAGCTGTCTGGTGCCCAGAGAGAGGCAGAGGGTGGAACGGAAATGAAGTGTGCAGTATCTCACTGTAGCAACTGTTGTTTGTGCTGGGATATGGTGAATCAGTGATTGGCTTACGGACTGTTACTACAAACCTAATCATGAGGGGTTTGCACTCGATTTAGTCAGCTTGTGAAGTATGATTCTCGTCCAGACCATTATTGTACAGGTAACGTACTGAGATGCTCTTTCTGTTGCTAAGCAAATAGTGTATCCTTGGTATAATTTATGTTTAAAATTACAATGAAAAACTGATTTTACTGCCTTCTAATACAGCTCCAGGCAATGCATCAGTGTTGACGTTATGCATTGGCAAGCAATAGCTCTTAAACAATGAATAACAGTATGAGATTGGTATATGTTTCGATCTAGGATAGCCAGGACGACTTTGCAGGTGAAAAGCTAGCTGAGCACTTTTGTTCCAGCAATTCCGTGAATGATATGATAAATGCACTAGAAAAACCATTGCACCACGAACAAGAAATTGACACTCGAGTGTAATCTAATTGAAACATGTGTAATGTGGCGATGAAGAGGATTTGTACAAGGAGATGATTACAATATTTTAGAGATGGAAATAATAACAGAAGACCTGGTTTCCTCTTGCCAGTGAGGTATGATCTGCATAAATAACACAACCACTGAACAGAACACTGCCAGGTTATGTTGCGGCAGGTCTATTTTTCCAGACTTGATGGCTTATTGAAAAGGCAAACAATGCTCCCTACAGGCTTTTACATTGTAAATCCTGACAGCATAAGAAAGTAATGGCAGTGTATAATTAGGAGAGACGCAAGTCGCATTTACTACGAGCATTATGTGTGCTACGGATCAGGGTTGATGTAATATGTTTTCTGTAGTGTTCAGCAGAAGTAAGGACTGACAGCAGTATCATTCAGTGACAGGGACTACCAATCCTTCAGTGCAGGGTGGAAACCTCTTTTGTTGTCAACTGCTGTGCTTAATTGGCAAGGTTAGGACACCACGAATACAACCTTAGCTTGAATAGGGTTGTGATTAGCAGGGACCGTCATGCAGTCCCAAAAAAGTCAAAACAGACGTGCAACTATGTTTCTATGATTAATATTGACTGCAGTTAATATAATGGCACACTAAGTAAGATTCTGTTTGTGCCCAATGTTAATTACATTTTATTTGCTTATATTTCAAAGCAATATATGAATCTTGTATGTAAATTTCATTTTTGTTCAGGTGTTTGATAAATATGACATTTGAAAGAACATATATTGATGCATTTTATGCTGGAAAATGTATGCATTCACAAACATTGGAAATTATTACAACGGGATTATGTGAAATACACATTGGCTGTAATTCAAGAACCCATGTTGTTAAACCGGTGCCCGACTCTTCCATATCCTCCGAGTGTCAGTCATTGTGATTGTCTTGGAGTCAGATTAGTCGTCTAAATCTTCTACATGACCGGAAGATAAAGATGATGATCAATGATTTCATGTCACTTGGTCCACATTCAGTAGAATTTCAAATAAAGTAATTGATATTTTTTACAGTGATGATACTTTGTAATTTCTAAGAATTACGATTGCAGGCTGGAAAAATATGTATATTTGAGAACAATTTAAAATTATTCAAAAGAATTTGGATGACTCTTTTTGTACAAGAAACAGAAATGACTTCTGTTAACTTTTAATATTCTGCTTCTCTTTGACATTGTTATTTAATAATCTTCAAAAAAATAAGCACATACTGAAAGTTTTATGTTTAAAAATGTGACAGGCAGTATTACACTTTTTTGTGATACTTTTGAAATGGCAGTGATTTTCCTGTGAGGAAATGGAAAATAATGACAGCTTCTAACTTTTATAAGATTAATTTTGTAAGATTGATTTTACATTTATTCACAATGTTCCTGTGTTGTATCTAACATTGATAGTGTGAAATGGGTATAGGATGTTGCCGGCTTTCTGTTAACTGCAGTATTTTGTGGACCTGTGGAAATAATAGCTTTGGTCTTACTATTTGGAAAGAAGCATGCTGCATGGGACAAAGAACAGCTATACCTCACTATGCAAAGGAAGCCCAAGCAAGCACATTCTCAAATATTCCACGTTAGAATATTAGATGATATCAAATGGCTGCTTATAAAAGCATTACTTTGAGTGGATTAAATGATTGCAATAATGACCAATTTTACTCTTTTACAATGCATGTAGTGTGCATTGTTATATGTAAAATTTGGCAACATCTGTTGTTAAAATGAAAATTGCAATATATGCTTATTATTTGGACTGATAAATTCCTGCTTGTCAAAAGAATAATTCTGAGTGCTGCTTTTTCTTTGTGTTTTAATGGTGCACAAGATGCAATCTAACTTTGTATTCAGACCATGAAGTCTCTCAAATTAAGAATGTAACCTGTGCAGATTTATTTATTGTCATTCAATAGCAGCACTGGGTACATTGTTACCAAGATCCCTTGGTACATCTTGGCCAGTTGTTGGCTAGTTATCTGATTTTACTTATTCCACATTTCTTGAAACAAAATGGAGTAAAAAATAAAATTAGATTCAACATTTCTCTCTCTTTGCTCTTCCCCAATGAAGGTAGGGTTTAAAAACATTATTTTCCATCTCTTTCCCCCCTCTCCCCACTTTTCCCTCCCTTGGTCTGTCTGTGGCAGAGGCAGTTTATAGATATTTCCTATACCTATCACTCATCTACCCATTTGGACATATTCTTCGGCAGGTTGGCAGTTGCTTGCTGGCCACTGGGCTGCATTTGTTCCACACACCAAATCAAAACATCATGGCAAAGTTTGTTCTGTTGGAAAAGCAGTGAAAATATTCCTCTTGCCTGAAATTTAACTGGGATTAATAGCTGAACATGCAACATCTTATTGTTCTAGTTTAGAAATGGTCTCTTTGGCCTTGCATTACAGAATGCAACTAAATGTGCAAGACATCCTTCAGTGCACATCATGTAATGATTGAATGAATAAGAGAGAAATGCTGCCTGTTATGTGCAATTTAGTGGAGTAACCTGATAGAAACTCGTATTAATGAACGTTTCAGGAAAGAATGAATGATATCCTGTGTTATCTAAAATCTGGACTACATTTAACAGCTGGCTTGATTTTTCATTTAGAGGGCAGTGCTTTAAATTTGTACTGTCTAGTCGCTTAGCTACTAGCCATTGGCCTACATGGATGCTTTCAAGAGAGAGCTGGATAGAGCTCTTAAGGATAGCGGAGTGAGGGGGTATGGGGAGAAGGCAGGAACGGGGTACTGATTGAGAGTGATCAGCCATGATCGCATTGAATGGCGGTGCTGGCTCGAAGGGCTGAATGGCCTACTCCTGCACCTATTGTCTATTGTCTATTGTCTATTAAATAGAGTAAACAAAATCAGTGACTCTATAAAATTCAAGGATAATGTGAAAGAATGACTTTCTTGTGAGAGATATTTTTATACATAAAGTATAATGCTGAAGTTTTATCTACATTATGATAAACATGCAATAGAAACAAAATCAAATTATCTGAACATTCAGTGGATCATCCTCCATACATAAAGTTGATGCTACAGTTTGGCACATCTTCCCCTTCCCTTCCCTATTCAGTATTACAAAGGGATTGTTCCCTTCATGACTCCCTAGTTTACTTTTCCATTGCTACCAACAGTCATTCCCTTTCTCATGATACCATCCCAACAACGCTCCTATTTTTTACCTCTTCCCTTCCCACAGGCACAAACTTGGACAACATGCAAAAACATAAATCACATAAATTCTACAAGGCAGTAAAAAGAAAAAGGCTGCAAAAAAAACATGATGTTAATGCAAAGCATAGTTAGAAAACGAGTCCATGTGGTGCAAGAGGTGGTTCATAGTGTTCTGTTGTTGAGGTGGGATTAGGGTGGTGCAAATTGGATATCAGAATCAGATAGTTATAGGGACATAGCTATTCCTAAACCTGGAGTGTGCAGTCTCTGGTTACTGTAACTCCTGCCCTAAGGTAGCAGCGAGAAAAAAGCAAAGCAGGGATGGTGGGGATCCTTGATGATAGATGCTGCTTTCTTGAGGCAACATCTTAAGTACATGGCTTTGATGGTGGGGAGGGCTGTCTCCATGATGGACTGGGCTGCATCCGCCATTCTGTGCAGCCCCTTGCATTCCTGTGTCGTACCAGATCATGATGCCATTTGCCAGGATACTTTCTACAATGGATCTCTGAATATTGCCAGTGATGTACACATCTCATTAAATGCCCAAGAAAGTAAAGATACTAGCACATCTTCTTCATGATAAAATCTATGTGCTTGGCCCAGGACAGGTCGTTGAGATGTCAATGCCTAGGAATTTGAATCTGCTAACTCTCTTCACTGCTGACCCACCTATTTGAAAACTGGCACGTGGTCTCTTGAATTCCTCTTTCTGAAGTCAACAATTAGTTGCTTGGTTTTCTTGACTTTGATGGAGTGGTTATTGTTGTGACACCACTCAGTCAGGTCTTCTATCTCTCTCCTGTTCTCTCCTGTACTCTCCTTCCAGGTGAAGCAGCAATTCATTTTCCATGTCACAACTTGGTGTACTGCATTCACTGATCACGATGTGGTCTTCTCTACAGAAGAAGAACCAAATGCAGATATGGTGACCTTTTTGCAGAACACCTCTACTCAGTCAGCAAGAATAACCTGAAGCTTCCATTTGTTTAACATGTTAATTCCCCATTTCAATCTTATTCTGAACTCTTATTCTGAAGAAGGATCTCAACCCAAAACATCACCCATTCCTTTTCTCCAGAGATGCTGCCTTTCTCACTGAGTTACTCCAGCATTTTGTGTCTACCTTCGATTTAAACCCGCATCTGCAGTTATTTCCTACACACTTATTCTGAACTATGTATGTTTGGCCTCTGACACTTACCTAACCCCAGCCAATGTAGGCTTGATGTACAGTATCTTGTGTTATCACTGGACTGGTCATAGGCCTCAGCACTCAATTTTGAACACATCATTTTCAGATAACCAGCCTTTCCAGTGTTCATCATATTTGATGAAATGCGATTAACGTGACATTAAGTTAGTTCCATACAAACTGCCTGATCTGCTAGGTATCTCTGGCATATCTTAGATTTTCAACAGCTGTAGTGTTCAATGTATCACAGTTCTAACCTTAATTCGTCTGTGTCCTCCTTGCTCTCTTTCTCTTCTCCCCGCTCTCTTTCCTCCCCCCACCCCGCTCTCATTCCTCCCCCCACCCCGCTCTCTTTCCTCCCCCCACCCCGCACTCTTTCCTCCCCCCACCCCGCTCTCTTTCCTCCCCCCACCCCGCTCTCATTCCTCCCCCCACCCCGCTCTCTTTCCTCCCCCCACCCCGCTCTCATTCCTCCCCCCACCCCGCTCTTTCTCTTCTCCCCGCTCTCTTTCCTCCCCCCACCCCGCTCTCATTCCTCCCCCCACCCCGCTCTCTTTCCTCCCCCCACCCCGCTCTCTTTCCTCCCCCCACCCCGCTCTCTTTCCTCCCCCCACCCCGCTCTCTTTCCTCCCCCCACCCCGCTCTCTTTCCTCCCCCCACCCCGCTCTCTTTCCTCCCCCCACCCCGCTCTCTTTCCTCCCCCCACCCCGCTCTCATTCCTCCCCCCACCCCGCTCTCATTCCTCCCCCCACCCCGCTCTCTTTCCTCCCCCCACCCCGCTCTCTTTCCTCCCCCCACCCCGCTCTTTCTCTTCTCCCCGCTCTCATTCCTCCACCACCACACCCTCATTTTCATTTGACTCATTAGATTTCCTCCTGAGAGATTATCTGTAATTCACAAGCTTCTCGACAAACACAATCTTTGCTTCACAGTCTTTCTTGATCTCCAACCTATCAAATTTCCCTTTATTCTTTCCACCACCTCCACCTGTTCCATCTCTGTAACATAAAAATATGGTCTTAACTTTGCCTGATTCTGGAGAAAGGTCATCAAAGTGAAACGATAGCTCTTGTTTCTTTCTCTACAGATGTCTCTGTTTTTATTTCAGGTTTTCAGCATCTAATCTTTTTAGTTAGATTGTTAGCCTGCTGATTTGGGCAGTAAATGGTACATGAAAACATAAATAGAGACACAATTGCATTATTATGACTGATGTTGTTCTAGTGGAATAGTTCATTGGCAGACAATGTGGCAAAGCTCCAGCTGAAATTTTATTTTTCAGTTTGTTTATTCTCCTGACTGCAGGGATAGCTTGCTACTCTGCTTCCCTCTTAATAATTCTAATAGCTATTTGTGATTTTTATTTTACTTATGCAAATGTGACCTGCTTAAAAAATCAGAGGCTTTTGTGTAAGGAACAGGCATGTGAATTTTCCGCGTATTTCCGCGTTTTAAAAATCCATTTTCCGTGCTTTTTGCATGATTTCCGCATTTTTCACTTTGCCAAAATTGCGTTTACCAGTGGAGAAATCGGATCGGAAAAAAAAGAAAATAAACGATGTGTAGACTTGTAATGAACACTAGGGTTCCGCTAGAGGTCGCTAGGGGTTCCGCAAGAAATCCCCCGCGCCCTAGAAGTCTCCCCGAAAATGTAGCACCTAGGCTGGGCAAGGCAGCCAATCTCAACCTCATCGGGACTTCCACGGCCGATCGGTGGGTTGAATTTGCAACCTGCGGCCGGGGCTCTGGAACTCCAGCCCAGCTGGAGCCAGCACATCTATCCCCATAGTCGACTTCCTTGGTCGGCTGGATAAACCAGCAAAGCTCTGGAACCAAGAGTGCCAGAAAATCAGTGGTGGAACTGTAATGAGTAAATATTGAATTTAAATGCAAGAATATATAACTAAATTAATTAAGACGGGATTAATATATAAACACAGCAGAAAAGCCAATTACCGCCTTTTTGGGCTGATTATCAATTAATGTGCGAATTACTTCAAAATGTTATTAGTATACAGTGACATATTCACATTATTTTGTAATGTCCGTTTTTACTTTGAGGCACTAAAAGAGGCTTGAAACTGATAATTTTGTGTGTACATTTTCAAAACATTTCCACATTTTTGACCCCCGTTGTACGCCTCACACAAGCGCTCGGCTCTTTTCCTCTATTTGTGACCTCACATGCCTGAAGGAAGTCCACACTGACATATGATTCTTTAGCTTAGAAGTATGTCCTCTTCACTTTGAACTTAATCTTTGTTACTTAATAATCTAATTTTGAAAGTAAAGATGAAAATAGATATTCCAAATCTATAATTCTTAAAGAAAAGTAAGCTGATACCTTTGGTACATGACGTTGGTTTTCTCGAACTTTGCAGTAACCCTCGGTATTTGGGGAGCTGTATCTCATTCCCAGAGGAAGGATAGAGTTGGGTCCTATGCAACACCAGTTCTCGCCTTTTCTGTGATTTGCAACAAAATCTACAGACATGGATTTATGCTTGTCAGCTGAAACTGCAACAGAATACAAAGGGGAAAAACTGCAGGCTATTTTGATTGTTTAATCTTGAGTTTAATGTTTCAACATTAATAGTGCCAGCTATCTTTCATTCTACTGAGGATATAGTGGCCTGCAGCAATAGGTATTGGCATTGCATTTCCATTCCTGTGTGGTGGCAGTGGGAGAGCAACATTTCATGTAAAGAAAGATATGTCAAGAGAGGGAGATCATTTAAATTGTTGGGGATATTTAGGACGTGTTTGCTTAAAAACAAGGGAGACTCAAAGATTCTTTCCCACTGTGAAAAGGCAACTACCTGTAAATTAATTGCCAGTTAGTAGCACTGCATTGTACCGCTAGTACTGTACAACCCCCTCTTTTCAAAATTCTATACCTCTTTCATTGTTTCCCAAGTTACAGTTTAACAACTGTGCTGCACTTATATTTTCCCGGGAATGCATATATTCATCATTTCCAACACTAATATGGTTGATTACTGATACCTAGGATGCCTGTTCACTAAACATATGATGGTCATCAATGTTCCCTTGTACATTTGGAGAAGCATCAGTATGATTATTGGAAACTGCTGTGATGGGAGGCAAATGCACGCCTGATTTATTCAACACACATGACTGACACATCGACATGGATTTAATTCAATCCCCAATTGCTCTTACGAAGGTGGTGGTGAGGCTCTTCTTGAACTGCTGCAGTCCTTGTGGTGAAGGTGTTCCCACAGTAGTGTTTCAGTAGGGAGATCCAGGACTTTGAGGCAGCGATACTGAAAGATGGGCAAGAAATGTCAAATTCAGGGTGGTGTGTGTCTCGGAGAAGTAATACGTTATAGCATTCCTATTTCTCTGTTGTCTTTGTCCTAGATGTTAGAAGGATCAGGTTTGAGAGATGTTAAAGAATACCTGTGAAATAATTATTGTGCACTTTTTAGAGTGAGCATCAGTGAGAAGGTAAACAGTATGTTCTGGTTTATAGCATTATCATTAACACCTGTGGTAATAATGTTATTCTTAATTGTTAACTGTATGTTTGTGTTGTCATTTGTGAGTGGAGCACCAAGGCACATTCCCTGTATATGCCCATACTTGGCCAATAAACTTATTCATTCATTCATTCATTCATTCATTCATTCATTCATTCATTCATTCATTCGTTCGTAGGATGCTGTCGGGCCAGTTGTTGGTAGAATTGGATTTGTCCTGAATTTTATGGCGTTTGTTTGTAACAAATAGTTTATATGATGTGTACTAACTTTCATAAAAAGTCAGTTCTTCATGTGTACATATCTGTCAACTTGGAGCACTAATGGATGTCATCACTGTCCAGTTGTAATCCTTGATGTACAGCTATGTAGTTGTAGCTGTATGACTAGCACTTAAATCTTTGTCAAGTCAGGTTAAGTTGAGTTGATTGTCATATACACAAACAGTGAGTTATAGGAACAATGAAAATCTTCCTTGCATCATCGTCATAGGCACACAGGCTCAGACAAGTCACAAATGAATACTGCACATAAATTATAGATAAACACAAGGCAGTAAAAAGGATTGTGCAAAAACAGGACATTAGTGCAAAACACAATTAGAAAAGAAGTCCCATGAATGCAAGTGGTGGTGCGCAGTATTCTGTTGCTGAGGTAGGATAAGAATTAGAGTTATGCAGGTTGGTTAAATACCTTGATAGTTGTAGGAAAGCAGTTGCTCCTGAACCTGATGGTGCAGCACTTTAGCCTGCTGTATCTCTTGCCCAATGCTAGCAGCAGGGCGAAGACCTTATCCGGATAGTGGGGATCCTTGATGATAGATGTAATTATTAGTTGTTAGTTTAGTTTATTGTCATGTGTACCGAGGTGCAGTGAAATACGTTTTTGTTGCATGCTTGTTATAATCAGGCTGTCTTCAGTGTGTAAAAATGAACTATAGATGCTGGTTTATACAGAAGATAGACATGAATACTGGAGTAACTACTATCTAGAACCTCAGACTATCTTTGATTGGACTTTATTGGCTTTATCTTGCATTACACGTTATTCACATTATTCCCTTTATCATGTATCTGTACACTGTAGATGGTTCGATTGTAATCATGTATTGCCTTTCCACTGATTAGTTAGCATGCAACAAAAGCTCTTTACTGTACCTTGGTACACATGACAATAAACTAAACTCAACTAATCTCAATGCTGGATCAGGCAGCATCTCTAGAGATAAAGAGGTGACGTTTTGGGGCGGTGTCTGAAGAAGTTGTTCGACCCAAAACATCACCTATTCTTTTTCACCAGAGATGCTGCCTGACCCGCTGAGTGACTTCAACATTGTGCAGCTAAGCTGCCCACAGTGGTGCATTCTTGAAGAATGTTGCATGCATGCATTCTTGATGCAGCACCTCACATGGATGTGCCTATGATGGACCAGACTGAGTATGATGGGAAAATAAGTCAACTTTGTGAATTCTGAGAAGTTAAGTCAACTTTACATGAACTCTCTCACCTAATACGGAGAGTAAATGGATTCAGATAGATGCAGCCAATAGTAAAAGGTTGCTTAACCTCAATGCTAATATTAAAGATGGAGAAAGGAACAATGGAGCAGATGCATCCCAGTTGTCTATCTGGATGATTTTGGAACCATCAGTATTTTGGGTAGAAGTACATCACTGAACCTTCTGGAAGGGCAGAAGAAACCGTATAAAAGAGGGGCATGAGGCGTATAAAAGAGGGCATGAGAGGAATAAATCGGGTAGATGCACAGAATCTCTTGCCCAGAGTAGGGGAATCGAGGACCAGAGGTCTTAGGTTCAAGGTGAAGGGGAAAAGATTTAATAGGAATATGAGGGGTAACATTTTCACACAAATATGGACCAAGCTGCCAGAGGAGGTAGTTGAGGCAGGGACGATCCCAACGTTTAAGAAACCATTAGAAAGGTACATGGATAGGACAAGTTTGGAGGTATATGGATCAAACGCAGGCAGGTGGGATTAGTGTAGGGGGGACATGTTAACCAGTGTGGGCAAGTTGGGCCGAAGGGCCTGCTTCCACAGTGTATCAATCTATGACTCTATGATAGCATCAACCCTGGGGAAAATTGTCACAGAAGAAGAGGATCCATGCTGCAGACTAAGTATATAACCTGTTGGAGTAAACCTGACCTGTTTCACATGCGTAGCATTTAAGTTCAAACAGTGAGTCTTATGATTTAGTATAAGAAATGACAAGTTGGGACAGTAAATCAAATATGAAGTTGTTAGAAGTCAGTGTTACATATTCATGTTTAAGTAACTTCTTTGCTAATAAAGATTAAGTTGTACTAAAGCTTGATTTAGTGTCTCTTGGTTCAGTATGTTAGTTGATATCCTTACAGGTACGGACGGGCTCAACATAGCAAAAATTTATCCAATGTATAAAAATTGTACTAAAGCAAAATCAAGTATTGAATTAGAACCTGCCTGTCATAATTCGGCCTCAGCTTTTATTTTATTTGTATGGGCTAGACTACTGAGCATGTTGTTAACAACCTTGTTATTTTATAAAAAAAACATTACATGGCCAGAGAAGCATATTGTGTTTGTAACTTCCTCCATTAACCCATTTGAAATCTCCTTTCAAGGATAGTTTCTTTTGTTCTACCCATTCCTCCAGCTCTTTCTCTTGTTCTCACAACCAACTTGGTTTTCTTTCTTTAACAGTTTTGACAAGAGGCCCCAGACCTGAAACAATAACTTTTTCACTTTCCACAGATACTCTCTAGCTTGCTGAGTGTTTCCAGTATTCTCTGTTTTTAATTTCAATTTTTTGATTTTCTTTTACTGTTGAATAGAAATCAGTTCAATTTTCAAGAAAAGAGATAATAAAAGAAACAGAAACCAACTTTGCCAAAACAACAAAGGAGATTTAAGAAGGAGATGTATGATGTCTTTGCATTAAACATGAGTACAGTTGAAAATGAAAGTGCAGAAATTATGTTATTTGAAGATTGCTAAAATAACCTTGTACATGTTTTTAATAAGATTCTTCTGCCTTTTTTTAAGCAGGTTAAAAGCCTGCATCAAAATAGCAACACTATGGGAATTTAATTGACCATAGGAAAGGAGGATGCTGCTTGGGTGGAAGTAGTGGGTTCCCTGGTTGAAGACTACTTTTGCTTTCCAAATACATCCTTTATTTGCATTTGAGCATAATAAGGACACAACTCAATCTTTGCTTAGGACACAACGGGATGTGTTTTGATAATCACAGTGGCAGTGCAGTGAAAGAGTTGCTGCCTTATAGCGCCAGAGACCCAGGTTCGATCCTGAGTGCAGGTGCTGTCTGTATGGACCGCATGGGTTTTCTCCGGGTGCTCCAGTTTCCTTCCACATCCTAAAGACGTGCTGGTTTGTTGGTTAATTGTAAATTGTCCCCAGTGACGATCTCGCATCTCCAACATACTCCATTTTTAACTTCCCTCTGTGGCAAACCAATATTTCACCCAGTCCTCTTGAAACCACTAAAAAGCACAACACAGACTGCAGTGGTGTAACAAGTCCCATCATCACCTCCCAAACCATGTTCACCTTCCAAGAATAGGAGTAGGGAAGCTATGTCCAGCATTAATCCAGTTTAGTTTAGGGATACAATGCAGAAACAGACCCTTTGGCCCACCAAGACCACGCCGACCAGCAATCCCCGTGCACTGGCACTAACCTACAACCCTGTACATCTTCGGAATGTGGGAGGAAACCAGAGCACACAGAGAAAAACCCAGGTAGGTCACGGGGAGAACGTACAAACTCCGTACAGACAGCACCCATAGATAGGACTGAACCCGGGTCTCTGGTGATATAAGGTCATGTGATAGGAGTAGAATTAGGCCATTCGGCCCATCAAGTCTACTCCGCCATTCAATCGTGGCTGATTTATCTCTCCCTCCTAACACCATTCTCCTGCCTTCTCCCCATAACCTCTGACACCTGTACTAATCAAGAATCCTTCTATCTCTGCCTTAAAAATATTCACTGACTTGGCCTCCACTGCCTTCTGTGGTAAAGAATTCCACAGATTCACCACCCTCTGGCTAAAGAAGGCAACAACTCTAGCACTGCGCCACCGTGTTGGCCATCTCTGATGCGGAAAAAAAAGGCTAGCACCAAGGTATTGCTTAGGTGACATTGTCAGCGTAGGTAGAAAATTAGTTTGCACTAAAGAACTAAAAAATATCAGATTTTACATAAATAAGCATCTACAAATTCACTTACTCCTCGTAATTTACAAATTTAATGTGGAGCACTTTGAAAACATGAAAATATGACAGAGAATATGTAAAATAATTGCATGATTAGATCCAGCAATGAAAAGCTATGAAGTGTGATTTTAGATCAATTGGCTAATTAACTAGAGTCACTTTGGCCCACCACGTCCATATGGCCCCATTGTACCTACCGAGATTAATCCCATTTGCCCACATTAGGTTCGTATCTTTCAATGCCTTTGGATTTCAAATACTCGTTGAGATGCTTCTTAAATGTTATGAGAGTATCTGGCTTCACCGCCTCTTCAGACAGGACATTCGAGACTCGAATCATCCTTTGAATGAAAAGAATTACCACTCCAGATCCCATCTAAACCTTAAATCTTCACCTTAATCTATGGTCTCTCATCTTTGACACCCCCACGGTGAGAAAAGATTTTACTATCTATCCCCTTCATAATTTTATAGCCGTTTCTCAGATAACTCCTTAATCTCCTCAACACCAGGGAAAACAAAGGCTATCCAGCCTCCCATTATAGGAATGCGCCAATCCAGACAGTGAATGTTTTCATCGGAAGGAACCGTAGATGCTAGCTTACACCACGATTAACGCAAAATGCTGGGGTAACTCAGCGGGACAGGCAGCATCTCTGGATAGAAGGAATGGGTGATGTTTCGGGTCGAGAACCTTCTTCAGATTGAGAGTCAGGGGAGAGGGAGACACAGAGATATGGAAGGGTAAGGTATGAAAATTAGACATAAGAGGACGAGGTTCAAGGAAAATGTAGAATAGATCATTGTTAGCTAGGGGAAGATGACAATGAAGCATACAAAGATAAAAATGTAATCAGGAGGGCAGTCAGACTGGTCAGAGATCTAGAAAGGGGGAGGGATGGAGAGAGAGGGAAAGCAAGGGTTACTTGAAACATAGAAACATAGAAAATAGGTGCAGGAGGAGGCCATTAGGCCCTACGCGCCAGCACCACCATTCATTGTGATCATGGCTGACCATCCACAATCAGTAACCCGTGCTTGCCTTCTCCCCATATCCCTTGATTCCTCCAGAGCTCTATCTGACTCTCTTTTAAATTCATCCAGTGAATTGGCCTCCATTGCCTTCTGTGGCAGAGAATATCACAAATTCACAACTCTATGGGTGAAAAAGTTTCTTGTCACCTCAGTTTTAAATGGCCTCCCCTTTATTCTTAGACTGTGACCCCTGGTTCTGGACCCCCGAACATTGGGAACATTTTTCCTGCATCTAGCTTGTCCAGTCCTTTTATAATTTTATACGTCTCCACACGACCGCCCCGACGTGCAGCAACAGCAACAGCGGCAGCATGTTCGCCCGCCCCGGATCGGACTTATCATCGGCGGAGCCGGTCTTCGGAGGCTGCGGGAGCGGCTGCGTCTCGCCTTAGGCTCGGCCCGCTGCGGACCGTCCGGCGCGGCCTGCAACCACAACAACCTGACCGCGGGAGAAGACAGCAGGAGAAGGGAAAGACATTGTGGCCTTCCATCACAGTGAGGAGAGGACTGGAGGAGACTCACTGTGATGGATGTTTCTTTGATGGATGTTTCTTTTTTTGTGTGTTTGTGGGGTTGTGTAATTTTAATGCCTATTTAATGCTTTTATTGTTGGACTGTGGGTGACTGAATTTCGTCCAATATTGGATGACAAATAAAGCTATCTTGAATCTTAAATCTTGAAGATCCCCTCTCATCCTCCTGAACTCCAGTGAATACAAGCCCAGTCTTTCCAATCTTCCTCATATGACAGTCCTGGCAACCCTGGGATTAACCTCGTGAACCTATGCTGCACTGCCTCAATAGCAAGGGTATCCTTCTTCAAATTAGGAGATTAAAACTGCACCCATTACCAAATGTGGTCTCATCAGGGCCTTATACAACTGCAGAAGGACCTCTTTGTTCCTGTACTCAAATCCTCTCGTTATGAAGGCCTTTAGCTTTCTTCCACTGCCTGCTGCACCTGCACGCTTACTTTCAGTGACTGGTGTACAAGGCCACCCAGGTCTCGTTGCACTTCCCCTTTACCTAATCTGACACCATTGAGATAATAATCTGCCTCTTTGTTTTTGTGGATAACCTCACATTTATCTACATTATACTGCATCTGCCATGCATCTGCCCAGTCACTCAACCTGTCCAAGTCACCCTGCAACCTCCCAACATCCTCTTTGCAGTTCATACTGCCACCCAGCTTTGTGTCATCTGCAAAATTGCTAGTGTTACTTCTAATTCCATCATCCAAATCATTAATATATATTGTAAATAGTTGCGGCCCCAGCACCGAGCCTTGCCGCACTCCACTCGCCACTGCCTGCCATTCTGAAAAGGACCCGTTTATTCCTACTCTTTGCTTCCTGTCTGCCAACCAATTCTCTGTCCATGTCAAATCCCTACCCTATGTGTGCTAATTTTCCTCACCAATCACCCATTTAGGACCTTATCAAAGGCTTTCTGAAAGTTTAGATACACTACATCCACTGGCTCTCCGTCATCCATTTTACTTGTCATATCCTCAAAAAATTGCAGAAAATGAGTCAAGCAGGATTTCCCCTTCATAAATCCATGCTGACTTGGACCAATCCTTTTACTGCTATCCAAATGCGCCGTTATTACCTCTTTAATAATTGACTCCAGCATCTTCCCCACCACCGATGTCAGGCTAACTGGTCTATAATTCCCCGTTTTCTCTCTCGCTCCTTTCTTGAAAAGTGGGATAACATTAGCTACCCTCTAATACACAGGAACTGATCCTGAATCTATTGAACATTGGAAAATGTTCACCAATGCGTCCACGATTTCTAAAGCCACCTCCTTGAGTACCCTGGGATGCAGGCCATTAGGCCCTGGGGATTTATCAGCCTTCAGTCCCATCAGTCTACCCAATACTATTTCTTGCCTAATGCAAATTGCTTTCAGTTCCTCTGTCTCCCTAGATCCTCCGTCCTCTAGTAAATCTGGGAGATTTTTTGTGTCTTCCTTAGTGAAGACAGATCCGAAGTACCTATTCAACTCTTCTGCCATTTCCTTGTTACCCATGATAATTTCACCCCTTTCTGCCTTCAAGGGATCCACATTTGTCTTTACTAATCTTTTTCTCTTAACATACCTAAAGAAACTTTTACTGTCCTTCTTAATATTCTTGGCCAGCTTCCCCTTGTACTTCATCTTTTCAGCCCATATTGCCCATTTTGTTACCTTCTGTTGTCCTTTGAAAGTTACCCAATCCTCTGGCTTCCTGCTACCCTTTGCTATGTTATACATCTTTTCTTTTTGTTTTATTCCATCCCTAACTTCCCTTGTCAGCCACGGTTGGCTCTTACTCCCCTTAGAATCTTTCTTCCTCTTTGGAATGAAATGATCCTGCATCTTCAGGATTATGTTCAGAAATTCCTGCCATTGCTGTTCCACTGTCATTCCTGCTAGGATCCTTTTCCAGTCGACCTTGGCCAGCTCCTCTCTCGTGCCGTCATAGTCCCCTTTGTTCAACTGCAACACTGACACTTCTGATTTAACCTTCTCCCTCTCAAATTGCAGATTAAAACTAATCATATTATGGTCACTACCTCCAAGCGGTTCCTTTACCTTGAGTTCCCTTATTAAATCTGGTTCATTGGATAACACTAAATCCAGAATTGCCTTCTCTCTGGTAAGCTCTAGTACAAGCTGCTCTAAGAATCCATCTCGGAGGCACTCTACAAACTCCCTGTCCTGGGGTCCAGAACCAACCTGATTTTCCCAGTCTACCTGCATATTGAAATCCCCCATAACCACAGTGGCATTAGCTTTGTTACATGCCAGTTTTAACTCCTCCTGTAACTTCCACCCTATATCCGAGCTACTGTTTGGGGGTCTGTAGATAACTCCCATTAGTGTCTTCTTACCTTTACAATTCCTCAACTCTATCCACAGTGACTCTACATCATCAGTCGCTATGTCACCCCTCACAAGGGACTGAATTTCATCCCTCACCAACAGAGCTACCCGACCTCCTCTGCCAACCTGCCTGTCCTTTCTATAGGACATATAACCCTGAATATTCAGATCTCGATCCTCCTGCAGCCACGTCTCTGTAATCCCCACAATGTCATATCTACCAATCTCTAACTGAGCCTCAAGCTCATCCACTTTACTGCTTATACTTCACGCATTCAGAAATAATACTTTTAATCCATTATTCATCTCACCTTTCACATCGATTCCTATTACACTTGGCCATACTCTCCTATCTCTTTGTGAGCTTTCTGTCCCGTTAATTCTGGGGTGTTTCTTAATTATTCCTATACTCTCTATCCCTTTAACTCCATCATTGTCTATCCCATTTGAAACACACCCCCTACTATTTAGTTTAAACCCACCCGTGTAGCAGTGGCAAACCTGCCTGCCAGAATGCTGGTCCCCCGCCTGTTGAGGTGCAACCTGTCCCTTTTGTACAATTCACCCATACCCCAAAACAGATCCCAGTGGTCTAAGAATCTAAATCCCTGCCCCCTGCACCAGCTCCTCAGCCACACATTCAGATCCCCTATCTCCCTGTTCCTGCCCTCACCAGCACGAGGAACTGGAAGCAAACCAGAGATAACCATCCTGGAGGCCCTTTTCAGCCTTCCGAGCTCTCTAAAGTCACGCTGCAGAATCTCTTTCCTCTTCTTCCCGATGTCGTTTGTGCCGACATGCACTACCACTTCCGGCTGCTCACTTTCACCCTTGAAGATGCTCTGCACTCGGTCCGTGACGTCCTGGATCCTGGCACCAGGGAGGCAACACACCATCCTTGAATCCAGCCTGTTGCCACAGAAACCCCTGTCTGTACCTCTCAAGATGGAGTCCCCTACTACCACGGCATTCCACTCTGCCTGACGTCGGTCTCTTCGGTTTTGCCTTAGCGCCATGTTTTGCCTCGCAGACCTGTCCACCGCTCAGACTGGCAGTGTCTTCTGTCCCGACAGCTTCCAAGAGGGTGAACCTGTTTTCAAGAGGTACAACCCCCGGAGTCTCTTGTACTCCAAGGGTTCCTTCCTCACCGTCACCCACTTTCTCTCTTCCGGTACCTTCGGTGTAACAATCTCACTGAAGGTCTTGTCCAGCAACATCTCGTATTCTCTGGTGATCCTGAGGTCATCCAGTTGCCTCTCCAGTTCCCCAACACGGTCCTTCAGACGCTGAACCTGGACACACTTTCCACATTTGTAGCAGCCAGAGGCACCAACGGTGTCCCTGACCTCCCACATCCTGCAAACATCACACTGAGTCAGCTTACCTGTCATTTCCTTACAGCGTCTCACCCTCTCCAACTTTTGGCGTAGTCTCCTCCCTCATCCTTCTCGCTGAAGACCTGCACGCCAAAGACTCGCACTTTTCTCACAAGGCCACTCCCCGACAGGCCGCTCCCCTACTTCCATCCAATACTAGCACTCACTGCTGCTTCTCTCCGACCTTCACGGAAAAGTTACAGAAGTCAATGTTCATACCACTGGGTTGTCAGCTACTCACTCTGACAGTCGAGGAGGCCCAAGACAGAAAGGTCAGTATCAGAATGGGAGGGGGAGTTAAAGTATTTAGCAACTGAGAGATCATGTGGCTTCAGGCGGACTGAGTTGAGGTGTTCAGTGAAATGAGCACCGAGCCTGCACTTGATCTAGGAGTCCAACCTTTGCAGCACCTTCTCCAACACAATCACAACCTTCCTACAGTATGATGACCAGACCGGCACAAAACACTCCAAATGATGCCCAACCAATATTTTACAAATGTAACATTATGTTGTAGGGACATACATTTTGGACTCACTACAATGTCCTGGCTCCTGTGTTCTATGCCACCACTGATGGAGTCAAGCACCCCAGTATCCTCCTCCAGTACTTAATCATGTAGAGCTGCTACTTTCATCGATCTATAATAATAATAATATATTCCTTTATTTGTTCCACACCGGGGAAATTTGCATAATTTGGTTTTGGGTTTGTACTCTCTGTTAATCAGCAGTTCCAAGGTCCCTGTGTACTGTGTACATCCTATCCTTGTTTGTTCTCCCAAACTGCATCACCACACACTTGTCAGGATTGAATTTCATTTGCCATTGCTCTTGCCAAATTTCCAGCATCATTCTGCAGATTTAAACTGTCTTCTTTGCTACTTATGATGTTAACAATTTACATATGATCTTGTGTCTTATTGATCATACCTCCTGCATTCATTTCCAAAGATGAGGAAAAGCAACCTTTCCTAATCCCTTTAGACCAAAAGAAAAAGAGCTCACAGAGTTGCCTGGAAGAATAACGTGTTAAAGACTGAACAGAGGAGGAAAGAAAAATCTATAAATAATGAGTTGAGAAAACAAAACGTAAGAGGAGAAAATTTACGCAGCAGATTATCATTGCTTTGTCAGGTCTTTGTCATTACTTTAGACTTTCACTTACGTCTGTTTAAACTATTTGAGTCCACAAAGTTCCAACAGTGAAAGCTAATAAATGTGCAGCAAAGGATTGAATGTGGTTGCCAACAGAATATCACCTTCACTACAGGGATTTAACAAGTGGGGACTGAGCAGTGGAAAGATTGAGAGGGAGAGTGAAACAATATAATTATATTCAAAGTTAAGTCAGATACTGACAAAGAAACAGACAAAAGGAAATTTGGGAATGAAAAGAAAAGATGACGAAAGTGAGATTTTATTTCCACCAAAACGGAAAAACTCAAGATGGTTGAGATACTTCTTAAATGTTATGAGAGTATCTGCCGTCACCACGTCCGTCTTCAGACAGGACATTCTAGACTCCAACCATCCTTTGAATAATTATTACACTGTTCAAATGGTACTTATGTCGTTAAATTCCAGACTTAAGGATCTGTGCTGGCTTCAAATCAAATGCAAATACATCAAAGTCATGCCATGTACATCAATATTAAGGAAATCAGCAAAAAGCTAATGTTGGAGAAATGCTCGGAGAGCAAATTTGGGATGTTTGCAATTTTCAGCTGAAACTGCAATAGAATTTACTCATTAATACCAAGGAATCACATTAACCTCATAATTATTTTGACTGAAAAGTCTGGGCCAACAGTAATTTATCCAGTGGTTCAACAGCAAGAGGGCAATAGGAATAGAAAAATGATGTATCTATCTGTATGAAACGAAGATAAATATAAAACACTTAATTTTTTTTCCTGTGTTCAAAAGAACCAGAAGTTGAGTCCATTAAATAATGCAAATGAAGGGAATTCTAATCAATGATGTCGGTTAAATTATATTGCAGCTTCAGATGGAAATTGGGCATTTCTTTATCACGCACAGCCAAAAGTTGCTTGTCAGGTTCATACCTCCCCTAGCTTTAACATAGAGACACTGCTGATTTCTTGGCTTTAAGTTTTATTGGGACTTGCAGGTAACACTTAGAAATGTGACACAGCTGGAAGAGCTGCTGCCTGACAGCACCAGAAACCCGGGTTCAATCCTGGCCTTGGGTGCTGTCTGTGTGGCGTTTGCCTGTTCTCCCTGTGAACGTGTGGGTTGCCTGCGGGTGGTTCGGGTTCCATCCACATCACAAAGACATGCGAGTTTGTAGGTTAATTGGCCTCTAAAATTGCCCCAAACGTGTAGGAAGTGGGTGAGAAATAAAATGATATTGAACATGTGAGCTCAATGGGCCGAAGGGCCTATTTCATTTTGTATCAGTCAATGATTCAAATGTGTCCATTCGAATTATAGTATGCAATTTTTAGAAACTTCAATCATGTCAATAAATCTTATAATAGAAACGCATTGCTAGTTTGGGTGCCGCACATTGTTTGCAGTCTCCGATATCTACCTGTTAGAGTTCAAAATTATGTTGTAATTGTTGGAGCATAAATTTTGTTTTGGAGGTTCATAGAACAGTACAAGGACAGGCACTTTGGCCCACAATGTTTGTGCTATACATGATGCCAAAGCTAACTCTTACCTACCTGCACATTATCCATATCCCTCTATTCCTTGCATATCTATTTGCCAATCCAAAAGTTTATTTAATACCATTATCATATTTGCCTTAGCCACCACCACATGGCAGCTCATCCCAGACATACCCCTCTGTGTAAAAAAAAGTTGTCCCGCTTATCTCCTTTAAACTTTGCTCTTCTCACCATAAAGCTATGCCTTCTAGTATTTGATATTTCCATCCTGGACAAAAGGTTCTGACTGCCTACCCTAACTATGCCTCTCATAATTTTAGAAACTTCTACTTGGACTCCCTGAAACCTCCGGTTTTCCAGGGTAAATAGTCAAAGTCTGTCCAAACGCTCCCACATAACTAATACCCCGTAATCCAAGCATCATTCTGATAAACCTCCTCTGCACCTTTTCCCAAGCCTCCTACATTCTTTCTGTAATGGGGTGACCGGAACTGCACTTAATAACCCAAATGTGGCTTAACCAAAGTCTTATAAAGCTTCTTCATGACCGCCTGACTCTTATACTCAATGCTCCAACCAATGAAAGCAGGCATGTCATATGCCATCTTTACCACTCTATCAACTTGTGTGGCACTTTCAGGGAGTTATGGACTCGAACCCTAAGATCCCTCTGTACATCATTTGCTATTAAGGGTCATGATTATATATTTTCCCCTTGCATTTGACATCCCAAAGTGCAAAACCTCACATTTGCTCAGGTTGAACTCCCATCTGCCATTTCTCCACCCATTTCTGTAGCTGATCTATGTCCTTCTGTATATTTTTCAACCTTTCTCATAGTCCACGACCCCGGCAATCAGAGTCATCTGCAAACTTACCAACCAATCCGTCTACATTTACATCCAAGTCATTTATATAAAATGTTATTTGGAAATGGTGCAAAGGCAGTAAATAGAGTCTAAAGAACAGGTGAATCGTAATCCAATTAAATTCTGCATAGGCAACAGGAACTGAACGGCCTACCTTTGTTTCTTTGTTTTGTTTTTATTTAACTTTGGTGTGAGGATTTCACTAGCAAGGGAGCATTTGTTGCCAATATTTATCACACTTGATAATATGGTGGGGATCCAACTTCTTGGGCTATCGGAGGTTTTCTGGTGAAGGTGTTGTGCAGGCAGTTCCAGGATTTAGACCGTGTGATCATAAGGGAGCTCTGGTATATTGCCATGTTGTGATGTTATCCAAATATCTCTTCATTATCATCTCTTTCACAACCAACAATGGACCATTGTGGGCTCCACATTTCTTTAGTCATCGGGGCCAGCTCTGATTTGCC